>NW_026943818.1:29890085-30040085 GCF_035594765.1 Anolis carolinensis
GAAGTCGCATAGAACATAGCTTGACAATAATTGTATGTATGTATGTATATATGTATATATATTTGTAGAACCTAAGTTGGAACAAGAGACAAGAGTGTGATGCTGCAGCAGAAAAGGCCAATGCGATCCTAGACTTCATCGATAGTGTCGCTCTAGGTGGAAGGAAGTAATAGAAGCCATGGCTTGGCCATAGTAATATATATATATGTGTGAGAGAGACCCCAACTGGACTGAGCCGAGAGTGTGATGCTGCAGCGGAAGAGGCCAATACGATCCTAGACTTCGTCAATAGTGTCGCTCTAGGTGGAAGGAAGTATAAGCCGACCCGAATATAAGCCTTTTAATAATAGAGTCAAATTATACAATAATAATAATAAATGCAGAAAAATAATACATGTAATAATAGAGTAACATGATGAATGCAATATTAATAATAAGATCAGAGTGAAATAATAAATGTATTAATAATAATAATAATAAAAAATAGAGTAAAATAAATGTATTAGTAGCAACAATAATAGAGAAAAAAATAAATGTAATAATACCAATAAAAATAGAGAAAAAATAATAAGTGTACCATATATTCTCGAGTATAAGCTGACCCAAATAGAGAAAAATAATAGATGTAATAATACCAATAATAGAGAAAAATAATAAATGTACCATATATTCTGGAGTATAAGCTGACCCAAATAGAGAAAAATAATAGATGTAATAATACCAATAATAGAGAAAAATAATAAATGTACCATATATTCTCGAGTATAAGCTGACCCAAATAGAGAAAAATAATACAGCCGAGAGTGTGATGCTGCAGCGGAAAAGGCCAATACGATCCTAGACTTCATCGATAGTGTCGCTCTAGGTGGAAGGAAGTAATAGAGGCCATGGCTTGGCCATAGTAATATATATATGTGTGTGAGAGAGACCCCAACTGGACTGAGCCGAGAGTGTGATGCTGCAGCGGAAGAGGCCAATACGATCCTAGACTTCGTCAATAGTGTGGTTTTAGGTGGAAGGAAGTAATAGAGGCCATGGCTTGGCCATAGTAATATATATGTGTATGAGAGAGACCCCAACTGGACTGAGCCGAGAGTGTGACGCTGCAGCGGAAAAGGCCAATACGATCCTAGACTTCCTTGATAGTGTCGCTCTAGGTGGAAGGAAGTAATAGAGTAAGTAATATGGAAGTAATAGAGGCCATGGCTTGGCCATAGTAATATATATATATATATATATATATATATATATATATATATATATGAGAGACCCTAAGCTGGACTGAGCCGAGAGTGTGACGCTGCAGCGGAAAAGGCCAATACGATCCTAGACTTCCTTGATAGGAACCTAGCATCACTCTGAGTGGAAGCCTTGACCATAGTAATATATATATGTGTGTGTGTGTATGAGAGAGACCCCAATTGGACTGAGCCAAGAGTGTGACGCTGCAGCGGAAAAGGCCAATACGATCCTAGACCTCATTGATAGGAACCTAGCATCACGCTGAGTGGAAGCCTTGACCATAGTAATATATATATATGTGTGTGTGTGTATGAGAGAGACCCCAACCTGGACTGAGCCGAGAGTGTGACGCGGCAGCGGAAAAGGCCAATACGATCCTAGACTTCCTTGATAGGAACCTAGCATCACTCTGAGTGGAAGCCTTGACCATAGTAATATATATGTGTGTGTGTATGTATGAGAGAGACCCCAGTTGGACTGAGCCAAGAGTGTGACGCTGCAGCGGAAAAGGCCAATACGATCCTAGACTTCCTTGATAGGAACCTAGCATCACTCTGAGTAGAAAGCTTGGCCATAGTAATATATATATATGTGTGTGTGTATGAGAGAGACCCCAACCTGGACTGAGCCGAGAGTGTGACGCTGCAGCGGAAAAGGCCAATACGATCCTAGACCTCATTGATAGGAACCTAGCATCACTCTGAGTAGAAAGCTTGGCCATAGTAATATATATATATGTGTGTGAGAGAGAGACCCCAATTGGACTGAGCCGAGAGTGTGACGCTGCAGCGGAAAAGGCCAATACGATCCTAGACTTTATCGGTAGTGTAGTTCTAGGTGGAAGGAAGTAATAGAGTAAGTAATATGGAAGTAATAGAGGCCATGGCTTGGCCATAGTAATATATATATATATATATATATATATATATATATATATATATATATATATGAGAGACCCTAAGCTGGAATGAGCCAAGAGTGTGACGCTGCAGCGGAAAAGGCCAATACGATCCTAGACTTCCTTGATAGGAACTTAGCATCACTCTGAGTGCAAGCCTTGACCATAGTAATATATATATGTGTGTGTGTGTATGAGAGAGACCCCAACCTGGACTGAGCCGAGAGTGTGACGCTGCAGCGGAAAAGGCCAATACGATCCTAGACTTCCTTGATAGGAACCTAGCATCACTCTGAGTGGAAGCCTTGACCATAGTAATATATATATGTGTGTGTGTGTATGAGAGAGACCCCAACCTGGACTGAGCCGAGAGTGTGACGCTGCAGCGGAAGAGGCCAATACGATCCTAGACCTCATTGATAGGAACCTAGCATCACTCTGAGTGGAAGCCTTGACCATAGTAATATATATATATGTGTGTGTGTGTATGAGAGAGACCCCAACCTGGACTGAGCCGAGTGTGTGACGCGGCAGCGGAAAAGGCCAATACGATCCTAGACTTCCTTGATAGGAACCTAGCATCACTCTGAGTGGAAGCCTTGACCATAGTAATATATATATATGTGTGTGTGTATGAGAGAGACCCCAACCTGGACTGAGCCGAGAGTGTCCTGCTGCAGCGGAAAAGGCCAATACGATCCTAGACCTCATTGATAGGAACCTAGCATCACTCTGAGTGGAAACCTTGACCATAGTAATATATATGTGTGTGTGTATGTATGAGAGAGACCCCAGTTGGACTGAGCCAAGAGTGTGACGCTGCAGCGGAAAAGGCCAATACGATCCTAGACCTCATTGATAGGAACCTAGCATCACTCTGAGTGGAAGCCTTGACCATAGTAATATATATGTGTGTGTGTATGTATGAGAGAGACCCCAGTTGGACTGAGCCAAGAGTGTGACGCTGCAGCGGAAAAGGCCAATACGATCCTAGACTTCCTTGATAGGAACCTAGCATCACTCTGAGTAGAAAGCTTGGCCATAGTAATATATATATATGTGTGTGTGTATGAGAGAGACCCCAACCTGGACTGAGCCGAGAGTGTGACACTGCAGCGGAAAAGGCCAATACGATCCTAGACCTCATTGATAGGAACCTAGCATCACTCTGAGTAGAAAGCTTGGCCATAGTAATATATATATGTGTGTGTGAGAGAGAGACCCCAATTGGACTGTGCCGAGAGTGTGACGCTGCAGCGGAAAAGGCCAATACGATCCTAGACCTCATTGATAGGAACCTAGCATCACTCTGAGTAGAAAGCTTGGCCATAGTAATATATATATATGTGTGTGCGAGAGAGACCCCAATTGGACTGAGCCGAGAGTGTGACGCTGCAGCGGAAAAGGCCAATACGATCCTAGACTTTATCAGTAGTGTAGTTCTAGGTGGAAGGAAGTAATAGAGTAAGTAATATGGAAGTAATAGAGGCCATGGCTTGGCCATAGTAATATATATATATATATATATATATATATATATATATATATATATGAGAGAGACCCCAATTGGACTGAGCCAAGAGTGTGACGCTGCAGCGGAAAAAGCCAATACGATCCTAGACTTCCTTGATAGCAACCTAGCATCACTCTGAGTGGAAGCCTTGACCATAGTAATATATATATATGTGTGTGTGTATGAGAGAGACCCCAATTGGACTGAGCCAAGAGTGTGACGCTGCAGCGGAAAAAGCCAATACGATCCTAGACTTCCTTGATAGGAACCTAGCATCACTCTGAGTGGAAGCCTTGACCATAGTAATATATATATATGTGTGTGTGTATGAGAGAGACCCCAATTGGACTGAGCCGAGAGTGTCCTGCTGCAGCGGAAAAGGCCAATACGATCCTAGACTTCCTTGATAGGAACCTAGCATCACTCTGAGTGGAAGCCTTGACCATAGTAATATATATATGTGTGTGTGTATGAGAGAGAGACCCCAATTGGACTGAGCCGAGAGTGTGACGCTGCAGCGGAAAAGGCCAATACGATCCTAGACTTCCTTGATAGGAACCTAGCATCACTCTGAGTGGAAAGCTTGGCCATAGTAATATATATATATGTGTGTGTGTATGAGAGAGACCCCAATTGGACTGAGCCGAGAGTGTGACGCTGCAGCGGAAAAGGCCAATACGATCCTAGACCTCATTGATAGGAACCTAGCATCACTCTGAGTGGAAGCCTTGACCATAGTAATATATATGTGTGTGTGTATGTATGAGAGAGACCCCAGTTGGACTGAGCCAAGAGTGTGACGCTGCAGCGGAAAAGGCCAATACGATCCTAGACCTCATTGATAGGAACCTAGCATCACTCTGAGTGGAAGCCTTGACCATAGTAATATATATATGTGTGTGTGTGTGTATGAGAGAGACCCCAACCTGGACTGAGCCGAGAGTGTGACGCGGCAGCGGAAAAGGCCAATACGATCCTAGACTTCCTTGATAGGAACCTAGCATCACTCTGAGTGGAAGCCTTGACCATAGTAATATATATATATATGTGTGTGTGTATGAGAGAGACCCCAACCTGGACTGAGCCGAGAGTGTCCTGCTGCAGCGGAAAAGGCCAATACGATCCTAGACCTCATTGATAGGAACCTAGCATCACTCTGAGTGGAAGCCTTGACCATAGTAATATATATGTGTGTGTGTATGTATGAGAGAGACCCCAGTTGGACTGAGCCAAGAGTGTGACGCTGCAGCGGAAAAGGCCAATACGATCCTAGACTTCCTTGATAGGAACCTAGCATCACTCTGAGTAGAAAGCTTGGCCATAGTAATATATATATATGTGTGTGTGTATGAGAGAGACCCCAACCTGGACTGAGCCGAGAGTGTGACGCTGCAGCGGAAAAGGCCAATACGATCCTAGACCTCATTGATAGGAACCTAGCATCACTCTGAGTAGAAAGCTTGGCCATAGTAATATATATATATGTGTGTGCGAGAGAGACCCCAATTGGACTGAGCCGAGAGTGTGACGCTGCAGCGGAAAAGGCCAATACGATCCTAGACTTTATCGGTAGTGTAGTTCTAGGTGGAAGGAAGTAATAGAGTAAGTAATATGGAAGTAATAGAGGCCATGGCTTGGCCATAGTAATATATATATATATATATATATATATATATATATATATATGAGAGACCCTAAGCTGGAATGAGCCAAGAGTGTGACGCTGCAGCGGAAAAGGCCAATACGATTTTAGACTTCCTTGATAGGAACTTAGCATCACTCTGAGTG
Source organism: Anolis carolinensis (assembly GCF_035594765.1). Lineage (NCBI taxonomy): Eukaryota > Metazoa > Chordata > Lepidosauria > Squamata > Anolidae > Anolis > Anolis carolinensis. The sequence goes on from NW_026943818.1 coordinate 29,895,527, forward strand.
CAAGCCTTGACCATAGTAATATATATGTGTGTGTGTATGAGAGAGACCCCAACCTGGACTGAGCCGAGAGTGTGACGCTGCAGCGGAAAAGGCCAATACGATCCTAGACCTCATTGATAGGAACCTAGCATCACTCTGAGTAGAAAGCTTGGCCATAGTAATATATATATATGTGTGTGCGAGAGAGACCCCAATTGGACTGAGCCGAGAGTGTGACGCTGCAGCGGAAAAGGCCAATACGATCCTAGACTTTATCGGTAGTGTAGTTCTAGGTGGAAGGAAGTAATAGAGTAAGTAATATGGAAGTAATAGAGGCCATGGCTTGGCCATAGTAATATATATATATATATATATATATATATATATATATATATGAGAGACCCTAAGCTGGAATGAGCCAAGAGTGTGACGCTGCAGCGGAAAAGGCCAATACGATCCTAGACTTCCTTGATAGGAACTTAGCATCACTCTGAGTGCAAGCCTTGACCATAGTAATATATATGTGTGTGTGTATGAGAGAGACCCCAACCTGGACTGAGCCGAGAGTGTGACGCTGCAGCGGAAAAGGCCAATACGATCCTAGACTTTATCGGTAGTGTAGTTCTAGGTGGAAGGAAGTAATAGAGTAAGTAATATGGAAGTAATAGAGGCCATGGCTTGGCCATAGTAATATATATATATATATATATATATATATATATATATATATATATGAGAGAGACCCCAATTGGACTGAGCCAAGAGTGTGACGCTGCAGCGGAAAAAGCCAATACGATCCTAGACTTCCTTGATAGGAACCTAGCATCACTCTTAGTGGAAGCCTTGACCATAGTAATATATATATATGTGTGTGTGTATGAGAGAGACCCCAATTGGACTGAGCCGAGAGTGTCCTGCTGCAGCGGAAAAGGCCAATACGATCCTAGACTTCCTTGATAGGAACCTAGCATCACTCTGAGTGGAAGCCTTGACCATAGTAATATATATATGTGTGTGTGTATGAGAGAGAGACCCCAATTGGACTGAGCCGAGAGTGTGACGCTGCAGCGGAAAAGGCCAATACGATCCTAGACTTCCTTGATAGGAACCTAGCATCACTCTGAGTGGAAAGCTTGGCCATAGTAATATATATATATGTGTGTGTGTATGAGAGAGACCCCAATTGGACTGAGCCGAGAGTGTCCTGCTGCAGCGGAAAAGGCCAATACGATCCTAGACTTCCTTGATAGGAACCTAGCATCACTCTGAGTGGAAGCCTTGACCATAGTAATATATATATGTGTGTGTGTATGAGAGAGAGACCCCAATTGGACTGAGCCGAGAGTGTGACGCTGCAGCGGAAAAGGCCAATACGATCCTAGACTTCCTTGATAGGAACCTAGCATCACTCTGAGTGGAAAGCTTGGCCATAGTAATATATATATATGTGTGTGTGTATGAGAGAGACCCCAATTGGACTGAGCCGAGAGTGTGATGCTGCAGCGGAAAAGGCCAATACGATCCTAGACCTCATTGATAGGAACCTAGCATCACTCTGAGTGGAAGCCTTGACCATAGTAATATATATGTGTGTGTGTATGTATGAGAGAGACCCCAGTTGGACTGAGCCAAGAGTGTGACGCTGCAGCGGAAAAGGCCAATACGATCCTAGACCTCATTGATAGGAACCTAGCATCACTCTGAGTGGAAGCCTTGACCATAGTAATATATATATGTGTGTGTGTGTGTATGAGAGAGACCCCAACCTGGACTGAGCCGAGAGTGTGACGCGGCAGCGGAAAAGGCCAATACGATCCTAGACTTCCTTGATAGGAACCTAGCATCACTCTGAGTGGAAGCCTTGACCATAGTAATATATATATATATGTGTGTGTGTATGAGAGAGACCCCAACCTGGACTGAGCCGAGAGTGTCCTGCTGCAGCGGAAAAGGCCAATACGATCCTAGACCTCATTGATAGGAACCTAGCATCACTCTGAGTGGAAGCCTTGACCATAGTAATATATATGTGTGTGTGTATGTATGAGAGAGACCCCAGTTGGACTGAGCCAAGAGTGTGACGCTGCAGCGGAAAAGGCCAATACGATCCTAGACTTCCTTGATAGGAACCTAGCATCACTCTGAGTAGAAAGCTTGGCCATAGTAATATATATATATGTGTGTGTGTATGAGAGAGACCCCAACCTGGACTGAGCCGAGAGTGTGACGCTGCAGCGGAAAAGGCCAATACGATCCTAGACCTCATTGATAGGAACCTAGCATCACTCTGAGTAGAAAGCTTGGCCATAGTAATATATATATATGTGTGTGCGAGAGAGACCCCAATTGGACTGAGCCGAGAGTGTGACGCTGCAGCGGAAAAGGCCAATACGATCCTAGACTTTATCGGTAGTGTAGTTCTAGGTGGAAGGAAGTAATAGAGTAAGTAATATGGAAGTAATAGAGGCCATGGCTTGGCCATAGTAATATATATATATATATATATATATATATATATATATATATGAGAGACCCTAAGCTGGAATGAGCCAAGAGTGTGACGCTGCAGCGGAAAAGGCCAATACGATCCTAGACTTCCTTGATAGGAACTTAGCATCACTCTGAGTGCAAGCCTTGACCATAGTAATATATATGTGTGTGTGTATGAGAGAGACCCCAACCTGGACTGAGCCGAGAGTGTGACGCTGCAGCGGAAAAGGCCAATACGATCCTAGACTTTATCGGTAGTGTAGTTCTAGGTGGAAGGAAGTAATAGAGCAAGTAATATGGAAGTAATAGAGGCCATGGCTTGGCCATAGTAATATATATATATATATATATATATATATATATATATATGAGAGAGACCCCAATTGGACTGAGCCAAGAGTGTGACGCTGCAGCGGAAAAAGCCAATACGATCCTAGACTTCCTTGATAGGAACCTAGCATCACTCTTAGTGGAAGCCTTGACCATAGTAATATATATATATGTGTGTGTGTATGAGAGAGACCCCAATTGGACTGAGCCGAGAGTGTCCTGCTGCAGCGGAAAAGGCCAATACGATCCTAGACTTCCTTGATAGGAACCTAGCATCACTCTGAGTGGAAGCCTTGACCATAGTAATATATATATGTGTGTGTGTATGAGAGAGAGACCCCAATTGGACTGAGCCGAGAGTGTGACGCTGCAGCGGAAAAGGCCAATACGATCCTAGACTTCCTTGATAGGAACCTAGCATCACTCTGAGTGGAAAGCTTGGCCATAGTAATATATATATATGTGTGTGTGTATGAGAGAGACCCCAATTGGACTGAGCCGAGAGTGTGACGCTGCAGCGGAAAAGGCCAATACGATCCTAGACCTCATTGATAGGAACCTAGCATCACTCTGAGTGGAAGCCTTGACCATAGTAATATATATATGTGTGTGTGTGTGTATGAGAGAGACCCCAACCTGGACTGAGCCGAGAGTGTGACGCGGCAGCGGAAAAGGCCAATACGATCCTAGACTTCCTTGATAGGAACCTAGCATCACTCTGAGTGGAAGCCTTGACCATAGTAATATATATATATATGTGTGTGTGTATGAGAGAGACCCCAACCTGGACTGAGCCGAGAGTGTCCTGCTGCAGCGGAAAAGGCCAATACGATCCTAGACCTCATTGATAGGAACCTAGCATCACTCTGAGTGGAAGCCTTGACCATAGTAATATATATGTGTGTGTGTATGTATGAGAGAGACCCCAGTTGGACTGAGCCAAGAGTGTGACGCTGCAGCGGAAAAGGCCAATACGATCCTAGACTTCCTTGATAGGAACCTAGCATCACTCTGAGTAGAAAGCTTGGCCATAGTAATATATATATATGTGTGTGTGTATGAGAGAGACCCCAACCTGGACTGAGCCGAGAGTGTGACGCTGCAGCGGAAAAGGCCAATACGATCCTAGACCTCATTGATAGGAACCTAGCATCACTCTGAGTAGAAAGCTTGGCCATAGTAATATATATATATGTGTGTGCGAGAGAGACCCCAATTGGACTGAGCCGAGAGTGTGACGCTGCAGCGGAAAAGGCCAATACGATCCTAGACTTTATCGGTAGTGTAGTTCTAGGTGGAAGGAAGTAATAGAGTAAGTAATATGGAAGTAATAGAGGCCATGGCTTGGCCATAGTAATATATGAGAGACCCTAAGCTGGAATGAGCCAAGAGTGTGACGCTGCAGCGGAAAAGGCCAATACGATTTTAGACTTCCTTGATAGGAACTTAGCATCACTCTGAGTGCAAGCCTTGACCATAGTAATATATATATATGTGTGTGAGAGAGAGACCCCAACCTGGACTGAGCCGAGAGTGTGACGCTGCAGCGGAAAAGGCCAATACGATCCTAGACTTTATCGGTAGTGTAGTTCTAGGTGGAAGGAAGTAATAGAGTAAGTAATATGGAAGTAATAGAGGCCATGGCTTGGCCATAGTAATATATATATATATATATATATATATATATATATATATATATATATATGAGAGAGACCCCAATTGGACTGAGCCAAGAGTGTGACGCTGCAGCGGAAAAAGCCAATACGATCCTAGACTTCCTTGATAGGAACCTAGCATCACTCTTAGTGGAAGCCTTGACCATAGTAATATATATATATGTGTGTGTGTATGAGAGAGACCCCAATTGGACTGAGCCGAGAGTGTCCTGCTGCAGCGGAAAAGGCCAATACGATCCTAGACTTCCTTGATAGGAACCTAGCATCACTCTGAGTGGAAGCCTTGACCATAGTAATATATATATGTGTGTGTGTATGAGAGAGAGACCCCAATTGGACTGAGCCGAGAGTGTGACGCTGCAGCGGAAAAGGCCAATACGATCCTAGACTTCCTTGATAGGAACCTAGCATCACTCTGAGTGGAAAGCTTGGCCATAGTAATATATATATATGTGTGTGTGTATGAGAGAGACCCCAATTGGACTGAGCCGAGAGTGTGACGCTGCAGCGGAAAAGGCCAATACGATCCTAAACCTCATTGATAGGAACCTAGCATCACTCTGAGTGGAAGCCTTGACCATAGTAATATATATATATGTGTGTGTGTATGAGAGAGACCCCAACCTGGACTGAGCCGAGAGTGTCCTGCTGCAGCGGAAGAGGCCAATACGATTCCAGGCTGCATCCATAGGGAGTGTCTTGAGACGGAGGGCAGGAATATAGGCCATGAATGCACATGTATACATATCCGCCTGGGGGTCCGGGGATAGAGAGAGAGAGAGACCCCGTGGGGGGGGGGGGGAGGGTCCGGCCGCCGACAAGGGGATTACGGCTCCAATCGGATTCCCGGGGATTTCCAGGGAATGATCCGGGTCCCCGTCTGGGAGGCGCATTACGCGGCAGATGTTTCCTTGCATTACGCTCCAGATGTGCCAGGCGGAGCCCCTCCGTTCAACTTTCTTCTTAGTGATAAATATATATATATGCATCCGTGCCGCTTAGGTTACTCGGTTGTTAGACCGATATACCTGGATCTCCTCTTTGAACGGCTAGGATCAAAGATAGGCCAATATGCAGAATATATATTATATATTATATAATATATAATAATATAAATATATATTATATAATTATAATAATATAATAATAATTGATATTATTAATTGGGATTCCAGTGTCTATGGTTGAGTTAACTGAATGTGTCTTGTAATAACAAACCCCATCTCCATTATTATTATTATTATTATTATTATTATTATTATTATTACTGTATTGTTATTATTATTCTTATTAGAATCTCATATATATTATTACATTATGATTACTGTATTATTATTAGAATCCTATATTAATACTGTATTATCCTATATATATTATTACTGTATTATTATTAGTATTAGTATTAGATTCCTTGTATGTATGTGTGTATATATATATATATAATTACTGTATTATTATTATTATTATTAGAATCCTATATATATTATTACTGTATTATTATTAGAATCAATATATATTATTACTATATTATTATTAGTATCAATATTAGATTCCTTGTGTGTGTGTGTGTATATATATATATATATATAATTACAGTATTATTATTATTAGTAATAGAATCTCATATATATTATTACTGTATTACTATTATTACTACTACTGTATTATTATTAGAATCCCATATATATTATTACTGTATTATTATTAGTATTATTAGATTCCTTGTATGTGTGTGTGTATAATTACTGTATTATTATTATTATTATTATTATTATTATTATTATTATTATTATTATTAGAATCCTTGTATGTGTGTGTGTATAATTACTGTATTATTATTATTATTATTATTAGATTCCTTGTATGTGTGTGTGTATGTATTATTATTATTATTATTATTATTATCAATAGAATCTCATATATATTATTACATTTTTATTATTACTGTATTATTAGAATCCCATATATATTATTACTGTATTACTATTAGTAGATTCCTTGTATGTATGTATGTATGTATGTATTATTATTATTATTATTATTAATAGAATCTCATATATATTATTACATTTTATTATTACTGTATTATTAGAATCCCATATATATTATGTGTTGTTATTATTATTATTATTATTATTATTATTATTATTATTATTATCCAATATATATTATTACTGTATTATTAAAAGGATTAGATTCCTTGTATGTATGTGTGTGTATATATATACTGTATTGTTGTTATTATTATTATTATTAGTATTAGATTCTTTGTATGTGTGTGTGTATAATTACTGCATTATTATTATTATTATTATATTCCTTGTATGTGTGTGTGTATAATTACTGTATTATTATTATTATTATTATTAGATTCCTTGTATGTGTGTGTGTATAATTACTGTATTATTATTATTATTATTATTAGAATCCTTGTATGTGTGTGTGTGTGTATAATTACTGTATTATTATTATTATTAGATTCCTTGTATGTGTGTGTGTGTAGTTACTGTATTATTATTATTATTATTATTATTATTATTATTAGATTCCTTGTATGTGTGTGTGTGTAGTTACTGTATTATTATTATTATTATTATTATTATTATTATTAGATTCCTTGTATGTGTGTGTGTGTAGTTACTGTATTATTATTATTATTATTATTATTATTATTATTATTATTATTATTAGATTCCTTGTATGTGTGTGTGTGTAGTTACTGTATTATTATTATTATTATTAGGATCCTTGTGTGTGTGTGTGTATCAATCATATCCTATGTAAGTCATCTATCTCTGGCTGGATGTCCATCTGTCGGGAGGGCTTTTATTGTATGTATAACAGAATAGGGTGGACTGGATGGCCTTCCCGCTCTAGGATATATCTATTGTGTGTATGTATGTGTGTGTGTGTGTGTGTGTGTGTGTGTATATATATATATATATATATATATATATATATATATATATATATATATATCTCAATCCTATTTATTGTATGTAACTCCTCCACCTTTGGCTGGATGTCCACCTGTCGGGAGGGCTTTGGTGGTGTCTGTATAGCAGAACAAGGTTGGCCCAGGGAGCCGGAGCCGCGCACGATGCCCTTGATCCGCACCCGGGGCCGAGCGAGCGATTAGGCGTCTTTGTGGCGGGATTAGCGGAGCGTGGCGCTTCCGAGGGGGGATTAGCGGGGGCCCTTTAAGTGCATTGGGCGGGGGTCCCGGGCATTGCGCGACACATTAATCCCGCTCCCAGACTCCGCGTCTGGCTCTTGGAAGAAGCGCCAACCTGAAGGAATCCCCGTCTCGTTGAGACCCCGGCCGTGGCGTCTTCGGAACAGGATGTAGGTCAATCGGCCCCAGTTTTTTGGGGGGGGAGGGGGGGCTCCCAGACAGATGCTGACTCTCAACTGGGCAAGGGGTGGGTTGGTCTCTTGGAAGACGTACCTTTGTCTATTTTAGAAATCACATCTTTGCCTATTGCACAAAACATCCCTTTCCCTATTGAAGGAAACACAGGTTTGCCTATTGCGCAAAAAACACGCCTTGGTCTATTTCACAATAGGTAGGTTTCTTGGAAGACGTACCTTTGTCTATTTTAGAAATCACATCTTTGCCTATTGCACAAAACAGCCCTTTCCCTATTGAAGGAAACACAGGTTTGCCTATTGCGCAAAAAACACACCTTGGTCTATTTCACAATAGGTAGGTTTCTTGGAAGACGTACCTTTGTCTATTTTAGAAATCACATCTTTGCCTATTGCACAAAACATCCCTTTCCCTATTGAAGGAAACACAGGTTTGCCTATTGCGCAAAAACACGCCTTGGTCTATTTCACAATAGGTAGGTTTCTTGGAAGACGTACCTTTGTCTATTTTAGAAATCACATCTTTGCCTATTGCACAAAACATCCCTTTCCCTATTGAAGGAAACACAGGTTTGCCTATTGCGCAAAAACACGCCTTGGTCTATTTCACAATAGGTAGGTTTCTTGGAAGACGTACCTTTGTCTATTTTAGAAATCACATCTTTGCCTATTGCACAAAACAGCCCTTTCCCTATTGAAGGAAACAAAGGTTTGCCTATTGCGCAAAAAACACGCCTTGGTCTATTTCACAATAGGTAGGTTTCTTGGAAGACGTACCTTTGTCTATTTTAGAAATCACATCTTTGCCTATTGCACAAAACATCCCTTTCCCTATTGAAGGAAACACAGGTTTGCCTATTGCGCAAAAAACACGCCTTGGTCTATTTCACAATAGGTAGGTTTCTTGGAAGACGTACCTTTGTCTATTTTAGAAATCACATCTTTGCCTATTGCACAAAACATCCCTTTCCCTATTGAAGGAAACACAGGTTTGCCTATTGCGCGAAAACACGCCTTGGTCTATTTCACAATAGGTTGGTCTCTTGGAAGACGTACCTTTGTCTGTTCTACAAAACACACCTTTGTCTATTGAACCTAACACACCTTTCCCTATTTCACAAAACAGACCTTTGTCCATTAAAAGAAACATAGGTTTGGCTATTGCGCAAAAACACGCCTTGGTCTATTGCACAATAGGTTGGTGGTCTCTTGGAAGACGTAATAATAATAATAACTTTATTTTTATACCCCGCCTCTATCTCCCCGGAGGGGACTCAGGGCGGCTTACATGGGGCCAAGCCCGAATAAAAACAGTAGCAGTATAAAACACAGCAATAGACAACAACTTGCACAATAAAAAAATAAAAATAATAAAATAAAACATTAGCCAATAAAAAACAAGAACTTATAAAAACATGGATTAAAACTGAGAGATTGTAAAAGTAGACTGGGTAAGGTGCACCATATAAATATTGTAAACACAAGGTGACTGATAAAGTGCTGCAAATTCTGGACCTTTGTCTATTACACAAAACACACCTTTGTCTATTGAACCTAACACACCTTTCCCTATTGCACAAAACAGACCTTTGTCCATTAAAAGAAACATAGGTTTGGCTATTGCGCAAAAACACGCCTTGGTTGGTGGTGTTTTGGAAGACGTACAATAGGTTGGTGGTGTTTTGGAAGACGTACCTTTGTCTATTTCACAAAACACACCTTTGTCTATTGAACCTAACGCACCTTTCCCTATTGCACAAAACAGACCTTTCCCTATTGAAGGAAACACAGGTTTGCCTATTGTGCAAAAACACGCCTTGGTCTATTGCACTTGGTTGGTCTCTTAGAAGACGTACCTTTGTCTATTTCACAAAACACACCTTTGTCCATTGCACAAACACACCTTTGTCTATTGCACAAACACACCTTTATCTATTGCACAAACATACCTTTGTCTATTGAACCGATCACACCTTTTTTCTATTTTACTAAACATACCTTTGTCTATTTCACTAAACACATCTTCATCAGTTACACAAAACAAACCTTTGTCTACTTCACAAAACAGACCTTTGTCTACTGGAACCGAACACACCTTTTTTCTATTTTACTAAACATACCTTTGTCTATTTGACTAAACACACCTTCATCAATTACACAAAACATACTTTTGTCTACTGATCCCTAACACATCTTTGTCTTTTGCACAATACAGACCTTTCCCTATTTAAGGAAACATAGGTTTGCCTATTGCGCAAAACATACCTTGGTCTATTTCACAATAGGTTGGTTTCTTGGAAGACGTACCTTTGTCTATTTCCCAAAACACACCTTTGTCTATTTAACATTAGGTTGGTCTCTTGGAAGACGTACCTTTGTCTATTTCACAAAACACACCTTTGTCTATTGCACAAACATACTTTTGCCTTTTGAACCTAACATACCTTTGTCTATTGCACAAACATACCTTTGTCTATTGAACCTAACACACCTTTTTCTATTTTACAACACACCTTTGTCTATTTCACTAAACAGACCTTTCCCTATTGAAGAAAACATAGGTTTGCCTATTGCGCAAAACACGCCTTTGTCTATTTCACAATAGGTTTGATTCTTGGAAGACGTACCTTTGTCTATTTCACAAAACACACCTTTGTCTATTGTACAAAACACACCTTTGTCTATTTCACAATAGGTTTGATTCTTGGAAAACGTACCTTTGTCTATTACACATAACACACCTTTGTCTATTTCACAAACACACCTTTGTCTATTTCACAATAGGTTTGATTCTTGGAAAACGTACCTTTGTCTATTACACAAAACACACCTTTGTCTATTTCACAATAGGTTTGATTCTTGGAAAACTTACCTTTGTCTATTACACAAAACACACCTTTGTCTATTTCACAATAGGTTTGATTCTTGGAAAACGTACCTTTGTCTATTACACAAAACACACCTTTGTCTATTCCACAAAACACACTTTTGTCTATTTCACAATAGGTTTGATTCTTGGAAAATGTACATTTGTCTATTACACAAAACACACCTTTGTCTATTTCACAAACACACCTTTGTCTATTTCACAATAGGTTTGATTCTTGGAAAACGTACATTTGTCTATTACACAAAACACACCTTTGTCTATTGCACAAAACACACCTTTGTCTATTTCACAATAGGTTTGATTCTTGGAAAACGTACATTTGTCTATTACACAAAACACACCTTTGTCTATTTCACAAACACACCTTTGTCTATTTCACAATAGGTTTGATTCTTGGAAAACGTACCTTTGTCTATTACACATAACACACCTTTGTCTATTGCACAACACACCTTTGTCTATTACACAAAACACACCTTTGTCTATTACACAAAACACACGTTTGTCTATTGCACAAAACATCCCTTTCCCTAGTGAAGAAAACCCAGGTTTGCCTATTGTGCAGAACACACAGACAAAGCTGCGTTTTGGTCTGTCTGCTCCTAGAACTGTCTTGGCCTTTTCCGCTGCCGCGTCACCCCCTCTGAGAGTGTGTGGATTCCCGGGAAGCGTTGAGCCTCAGTGCGCAAGGCCGTGCGCCCATGCGTGAAGATGCCCAGGAGGAGGAGGAGGAGGAGGAGGCGGCCGCTCTTTTCGTTCCTTCTCCCACCGAACGCGAGGCTGGGTGCCCGGGGAATTGCGCTGATGCGCCTAATGGCGCGGAAGAGCCCGGCGCCGCCACAGCCAGCTGAACATCATGCGCAGGAGGGAAAGCCTGGCCGCCACTCCCTGCCTTGGCTGCGGTCCCGGCCAAGGAGCCGAGAGGGTGATGCGGCAGCGGAAAAGGCCAAGACAGTTCGAGGCGGAGGCCTGGCTAGATGGACACAAGCTGGACGTGAGCCAAGAGTGTGGTGCGGCGATGCAAAAGGCCAATGCGACCCCTAGACTAGTATTATTATTATTATTATATCGGCTATGGCTTGAGCATATGGATATGCTTTGCGCAATAGACAAGTGTGGTGTTTGTTCAATAGGCTGACATACGTTTGTGAACAAGGTGTTTGTGACATAAAGGTACGCTGTGCAATAAACATGTTTTAGTGCAATAGGCAAAGGTGTTTTTGTGAAACAAAAGTATGTTTCGTTCAATAGAAAAAGGTGTTTTGTTCAATAGACAAACTTATGTTTCGTTCAATAGACAAAGGTATGTTTTGTGAAACAGACAAAGCTACGTGAAATAGATAAAGGTATGTTTTGTGCAACAGACAAGGGTGTGTTTTGTGCAATAGACTAAGGTGTGTTAGTTTCAATAGATGAAGGTGTGTTTTGTGCAAAAGACAAAGGTGTATTTGTGCAATAGACTAAGATGTGTTTGTGAAATAGACTAAGGTGTGTTACTTTCAATAGATGTTGTGTTTTGTGCAACAGACAAAGGTGTGTTTTGTGCAATAGACTAAGGTGTGTTACTTTCAATAGATGAAGGTGTGTTTTGTACAATAGACAAAGGTACATTTGCCAAATAGACAAAGGTATGTTTTGTAAAATAGATGAAGGCCTGTTTCTGAAATACACAAGGGTATGTTTTGGGCAATAGACAAAGGTGTGTTGTGCAATAGATGAAGATACGTTAGCCAAATAGACAAAGCTATGTTTTTTGCAATAGATAAAGATGTGTTAGGTTCAATAGACAAAGGAATGTTTGTAAGTAGACAAAGGTGTGTTTGTGCAATAGACAAAGGTGTGTTTTTGCAATAAAGGTGTGTTTGTTCAATAGACAAAGGTGTGTTTGTGCAATAAAGGTATGTTTGTTCAATAGACAAAGGTGTGTTTGTGCAATAGACAAAGGTGTGTTTCTACAATAGACAAAGGTGTGATTGTGAAATAGGCAAAGGCGTGTTCGTGCAATAGGCAAAGGTGTGTTGTGCAATAGGCAAAGGTGTGTTTGTTCAATAGACAAAGGTGTGTTCGTTCAATAAACAAAGGTGTGTTTGTGCAATAGGCAAAGGCGTGTTTGTGCAATAGACAAAGGTGCGTTTATCCAATAGACAAAGGTGCGTTTATGCAATAGACAAAGGTGTGATTGTGAAATAGGCAAAGGTGTGTTTGTGCAATAGGCAAAGATGTGTTTGTGCAATAGGCAAAGATGTGTTTGTGCAATAGGCAAAGGCGTGTTTGTGCAATAGACAAAGGTGTGTTGTGCAATAGGCAAAGGTGTGTTGTGAAATAGGCAAAGGTGTGTTTGTAAAATAGACAAAAGTGTGCTTGTAAAATAGACAAAAGTGTGTTTGCGCAATATGCAAAGGTGTTTTTGTGCAGTAGACAAAGGTGTGTTTTGCAATAGGCAAAGGTGTGTTTGGGCAATAGGCAAAGGTGTGTTTTTGCAATAGACAAAGCTATGTTTTGTGCAATAGATAAAGATGTATTAGGTTCAATAGAGAAAGGAATGTTTGTAAGTAGACAAAGGTGTGTTAGTGCAATAGATGAAGATACGTTTGCCAAATAGACAAAGCTATGTTTGTGCAATAGATAAAGGTGTGTTGGTGAAACAGACAAAGCTGTGTTTGTGCAATAGATAAAGGTGTGTTTGTGCAATAGACAAAGGCGTGTTTGTGCAATAGACAAAGGTGTGTTTCTGCAATAGACAAAGGTGTGTTTGTGCAATAGACAAAGGCGTGTTTGTGAAATAGACAAAGGTGTGTTGTGCAATAGACAAAGGCGTGTTTGTGCAATAGACAGACCTATGGTGAGCTCCGTGTGTGCATCTGCCGGTGAGCATCTCCCGTCTTGTGTCTCCCCGCAGCCCAGCCCAAGGCCCACCCCACGGGACCGCCGCCCACCGAGACCCCTCCCCCGGCGCCCGCGGCGGCCACCCTGCCGGTCACCTTCCGCCTGTCCAACGCCCGGCTGGCCTTCTTCCTGCGCCCGACCACGCCCCCGGCCCCTCCGGACAACGCCAGCCGGTCGGAGCCCTTCGTGGTCTTCCAGACGCAGGAGGTTCCGGTGGTGAACGCCTCGCTGGGCCCCCTGGTGGCGGGGCAGGCCGTGCCGCGGGAGCTGCTCCAGCCGCCCAGCGCCCTGGAGGTGCCCGACCGGCTGACGGTCAACTGGAAGGTGCGGGCGTCCATCGTGCGGGCGCGGGTGCCGGCCGACGAGCCCTCGGCCCAGGTCTTCTTCTACGTGGCCGGGCGCGACTGGGACGCCGCCGAGCCCCCCCGCGAGCGCCTGCCCTGCGTGCGCCTGCACGCCTTCCGCGAGGCCCTCGAGCTGCGCGCCGCCTGCCGCCTCCGGGGCCCCCTGGCCGCCTGCCTGGCCCAGGCCCCCCTGCCCCGCGCCTGGTTCGCCCCCCCCGCCGGCACCCAGCCCGACCCCCCCGCCGTGGAGCTCTACTACACGCTGCTCTTGCACGGCAATGGCGGGGGCGGGGACTGCGAGGGCGAGGCCGGGGGGCGGGGGGGGCACCCCGGGGCGCGGGCCGAGGGCCCCACCCAGCACCCCCTCCTGCGCATCGGCAGCCTGCGCCTGGCCCCGCCCCCGCCCGGCCCCCCCGCCCAGGAGCAGCGCCTGGACGACCACCTGCTCCTGCGCCTCCCCCACGGGCCCCTCCGCCCCGGGGACCTCCTCCGCGTGGCCCTCCTCCGCGCACGGAACTCCTCCGTCCAGCAGTTCACGCTCAGGTAAGGACCCCCCCCCCCCACAGCGCCCACCCCCCAGGACCTCAGGGTCTTCAGCAGGAACGTTCCCATATCTAGACATACATCCATCCATCCGAGAATCCCTCCGTCTGTCCATCCATCCATCCGTCTGTCCATCCATCAATCCGAGAATCCATCCATCCATCCGTCTGTCCATCCATCCATCTGAGAATCCATTCATCCATCTGTCTGTCCATCCATCCATCCGTCTGTCCATCCATCCATCCATCCATCCATCCATCTGAGAATCCATCCATCTGTCCATCCATCCATCCATCCGTCTGTCCATCCATCCATCTGAGAATCCATTCATCCATCTGTCTGTCCATCCATCCATCCGTCTGTCCATCCATCCATCCATCCATCCATCCATCTGAGAATCCATCCATCTGTCCATCCATCCATCCATCCGTCTGTCCATCCATCCATCTGAGAATCCATCCATCTGTCCATCCATCCATCCATCCGTCTGTCCATCCATCCATCTGAGAATCCATCCATCCATCCATCCGTCTGTCCATCCATCCATCCATCCATCCATCTGAGAATCCATCCATCTGTCCATCCATCCATCTGAGAATCCATCCATCCATCCATCCGTCTGTCCATCCATCCATCTGAGAATCCATCCATCCATCTGTCTGTCCATCCATCCATCCGTCTGTCCATCCATCCATCCATCCATCCATCCATCCATCTGAGAATCCATCCATCTGTCCATCCATCCATCCATCCGTCTGTCCATCCATCCATCTGAAAATCCATCCATCTGTCCATCCATCCATCCATCCGTCTGTCCATCCATCCATCTGAGAATCCATCCATCTGTCCATCCATCCATCCATCCGTCTGTCCATCCATCCGTCTGTCCATCCATCCATCCATCCATCCATCTGAGAATCCATCCATCTGTCCATCCATCCATCTGAGAATCCATCCATCCATCCATCCGTCTGTCCATCCATCCATCTGAGAATCCATCCATCCATCTGTCTGTCCATCCATCCATCCGTCTGTCCATCCATCCATCCATCCATCCATCCATCTGAGAATCCATCCATCTGTCCATCCATCCATCCATCCGTCTGTCCATCCATCCATCTGAGAATCCATCCATCTGTCCATCCATCCATCCATCCGTCTGTCCATCCATCCATCTGAGAATCCATCCATCTGTCCATCCATCCATCCGTCTGTCCATCCATCCATCCATCCATCTGAGAATCCATCCATCTGTCCATCCATCCATCCATCCGTCTGTCCATCCATCCATCTGAGAATCCATCCATCTGTCCATCCATCCATCCATCCGTCTGTCCATCCATCCATCTGAGAATCCATCCATCTGTCCATCCATCCATCCGTCTGTCCATCCATCCATCCATCCATCCCTCCATCCCTCCATCTCTCCATGCATATAAGTATCCACTCAACCATGCATCCATCCACCCACCCATATATCTATCTGTGTATGAATATAAGCATCTCTACCCATCCATCCATCTACCTATGCATATCTACCAAGCTCAACCATGTATGCATCCATCTCTATCTATCTATCTTGTTGTTGTTGTTGTTGTTATTGGAAAGGCTGGAGGGCCCCTGGGGTTGCTTTTGTTGTTGTTGTTGTTGTTGTTGTTGCACGCTCCTCCTCCTCGTCCGTCCGCAGGGTGAAGGCCAAGAAGGGGGTGAACCTGCTGGCGACTCGAACCCGGCACCCCAACTGGCTGCTCAACGCAGAGATCCAGGCGGGCAGCAAGCACGCCACCTCCAGCGTGGACGTCTCCTGGATCGGGGCCCCAGACAGGTGAGCCCTTCGCGGAGACGGCCGTTCTCTCTCTCTCTCGCTCCCCAACATCTGGGAGTATTTTTTGAATCAATAACTCCAGAGTCTCTCCTTCTTTGCAATCTTATAAGGCAGTGATGGCCAACCTATGACACGCGTGTCAGCACTGACATGCCTAGCCATTTTTGCTGACACGCTGCCGCATGCAGATTGATTGGATGACTTGGATGTCTTTTGTGGCCAAATTTGGTGCGATTTGGCCCAGTGGTTTTGTTGTTTACTCCATGGGAATTATGCACATTACATATCTATATATTAGACATGTCCAAAAAATCGTTTTGAATCGTATATCGGAATTATTTCGGATTGTTCTCGCTTTCTGATACGCATTCCGAGACATTGTCTCACGGCGTAACCAGCAATGTAATTCGAACCATTGTTGGCCCATTCTCTAATTGTCTCTTAATGTTTTGTTATCCCCCCCCCCATTTTTTTAACGTATTTTTAAATATATATTTTTTAATTTTTTTGTTTCTGCAACCTACCTTGAATGGGAGCTTAGCTCAGCCTAACATGGTTCTTTCTCTTAGCAAGGGAATTTCTAGTTTTCAAAGTATCTTTGCACAACTTGCAAGGGTATTGCAAATTTGATGAGGATAGCTCAAGAAACGAGGGCGGGAGAGCCCTGTAAAAGTCCGTCCCCCAGTTCCTTTTTTTTTGGTGATTGCGCATGCACATCCGCCATTTTAGAAACATTTAGAATCATTACGAATTTTCGGAAATATCAGAAATTTTTGGGTGAAAAAATCAGAAATACTTTCTATATCAAAGCGCCAGCGCCCCCTACTTTAGAAACGAGAATTGAAACGTTTTTTTCATCGATCGGACATGCCTACTATATATATAAAAAAAATTCGGCCTAGGACAAAAGAACAAAACTACACATCCCAGAAACACTAAACTTGGCAACACAACCCCTCATCCAATACAATCTATCTATCTATATATATAAAAGAGTGATGGCATCATGGCGACCCACAAAACAACAAAACTACAGGCCCCCCAACCTCGAAATTTGACAACACAATCCATCATCCACGCCTCTAGGTTGATACAACAAAAAGAAAAGAAAAATAAATTCCTAACTAGAGAGAGAGGAATAATTGCTTTTATCCAATTACTGCCAGTTAGAAGGCTAAGCTCCTCCAGCTTGGTCTCCTAGCAACCCAATAAAAAACACTAAAAACACTAAAAAATAATTAAAAACACTAAAAAAAATAATACAATAAAATACTATAATAACAGAAAGTAACTAAAAATAATACAAGAAAATAATAAAATATAATAAATAAAAAGATAACTTACAATAAAATTAATTAAAAAAATACAAATAACGTCAAATAAAAATTACACAACAATTTTTAACCAATACCACCACCACCTTGCCACAGCAACGCGTGGCCGGGCACAGCTAGTCTATCTATATATATATAAAAGAGTGATGGCATCCCGGCGACCCACAAAACAACAAAACTACAGGCCCCCCAACCTCGAAGTTTGACAACACAACCCATCATCCACGCCTCTAGGTTGATACAACAAAAAGAAAAGAAAAATAAAGTCCTAATTAGAGGGAGAGGAATAATTGTTTTTTATCCAATTGCTGCCAGTTACAAGGCTAAGCTCCGCCCACTTGGTCTCCTAGCAACCCACTCAGCCCAGGGGACAGGCAGAGTTAGGCCTCACTTAGGCCTCTTCCACACTGGCTATAAAATACAGATTATCAGATTTTAACTGCATTATATGGCAGTGTAGACTCAAGGCCCTTCCACACAGCTATATAACCCATTTATAATCTTATTTTATCTGCTTTGAACTGGATTATCTTGACTCCACACTGCCATATAATCCACTTCAGTGTGCAGTTGGACACAACTGGACTTAATGTCAGGAGAAAACCTTGACCCTTGACCTTAACTACCACCAATTCCTCAATACTTTATTTCCCAGACCACCAGACTTCGCCACATCAACGCGTGGCCGGGCACAGCTAGTCTATATATATATACACTAGCTGTGTCCGGCCATGCGTTGCTGTGGCAAAGTGGTGGTGGTATTGGTTGTTGTGGAATTTTTATTTGACGTTATTTGTATTTTTTTTAAATTAATTTTATTGTAACTTATCTTTTTTATTTATTATATTTTATTATTGTGTTGTATTATTTGTAGTTATTTTGTTATAGTATTTTATTGTATTAATTTTTTTTAGTTTTTATTATTTTTTATTGTATTAATTGTATTTATTTTATTTTTTATTAACACTGGGCTGAGTGGATTGCTAGGAGTCCAAGGTTGGGGGGCTTGTAGTTTTGTTGTTTTGTGCGTCGCCATGATGCCATTACTCTTTTATATATATATATTTATCTGTTTATCTATATTCGTGGCTATTTTTTTCCCAGGGAGGAGGAGGAGGAGGAGGGTCCCTATGAGGTCATGCAGCTGGACTTTGAGATGGAGAACTTCACCAGCCAGTCGGTCACTCGGCGGATCATGTGGCACGTGGACTACCGGGGCCGCAGCCCCCCGCCCGACCTGGAGAAGGCCGTGACCGAGCTGACCGTCCTCCAGAAGGACATCCGGGCCATCCTGCCCCTGGCCATGGTCAGTATCAAGTAGCCAGAAACACCCCAACAGATGACCACCCAGCCTTTGCAACAGCCACCATCATAATAATATTATTATCTATGGTTCTCTCCCGAAGGACACCGAGATCATCAACACGGCCATCCTGACCGGCCGGACGGTGGCCATCCCGGTGAAGGTCATCGCCATCGAGGTCACCGGGGTCATCCTGGACGTCTCCGGGTCAGTACGGTGCAAATCCAGCAACGAAGACATCATCAAGGTGAGCCAAGTCGTTTGCATATCATTTGCCTATTTCCGACTGAATCTCTATGTTTCTCGACGCGGATATATATATATCTATATACATCTTAAACCAATCCACTTTGGTTTAAGTCTGAAGATTAGAGATGATATATATATATATATATATATATATATATATATATATATATAGGAGTTATATCTTCACAATCCGCTTTGGATTTAAGTCCGAACTTTAAAGACGTTATGTGTTCACAATCCGCTTTGGATTTAAGTCCGAACTTTAAAGACATTAAATCTTCACAATTCGCTTTGGCTTAAGTCTGAATGTTAGAGACTATATATATATATATATATATATTTATATATGTAAACATATGCTTTGGATTTAAGTCCGAACATTAAAGACGTTATGTGTTCACAATCCGCTTTGGATTTAAGTCCGAACTTTAAGGGAGTTATAACTTCACAATCCGCTTTGGCTTAAGTCTGAACGTTAGAGACATATATATATATATATATATATATAAAAACACTCAATCCGCTTTGGATTTAAGTCCGAACTTCAAAGACGTTATGTGTTCACAATCTGCTTTGGATTTAAGTCCGAACATTAGAGACTATATATATATATATATCACGATTCGCTTTGGATTTAAGTCCGAACTTTAAGAGAGTTATATCTTCACAATCCACTTTGGATTTAAGTCCGAACTTTAAGGGAGTTATAGCATCACAATCCGCTTTGACTTAAGCCTGAACATTAGAGACGATATATATATATATATGTAAACATATATAAACACACAGTCTGCTTTGGATTTAAGTCCGAACTTTAAGGGAGTTATAGCATCACAATCTGCTTTGGCTTGTCTGAACGTTAGACACAATATATATATATACATATATATATATATGTAAACATATGTAAACACACAATCTGCTTTGGATTTAAGTCCGAATTTTAAAGACGTTATGTGTTCACAATCCGCTTTGGTTTAAGTCTGAGCGATATATATATATATATATATAAACACACGATCTGCTTTGGATTTAAGTCCGAACTTTAAGGGAGTCATTTCTTCACAATCCGCTTTGGTTTAAGTCTGAATGTTAGAGATTATATATATATATATATATATACATATATAAACATATATAAACACATGATCTGCTTTGGATTTAAGTCCGAACTTTAAAGACGTTATGTGTTCACAATCTGCTTTGGCTTAAGTCTGAATGTTAGACGATATATATATATATATATATAAACATATAAAAACACACAATCCGCTTTGGATTTAAGTCCGAACTTTAAAGACGTTATGTGTTCACAATCCGCTTTGGATTTAAGTCCGAACTTTAAGGGAGTGTGTGTGTATATATATATATATATATATATAAAAACACGATCTGCTTTGGATTTAAGTCCGAACTTTAAGGGAGTTACATCTTCACAATCCGCTTTGGCTTAAGTCTGAATGTTAGAGACGAGATATATATATATATATATATATATGTGTGTGTGCGTGTGTGTGTGTGTGTGTGTAAACATATATAAACACACGATCTGCTTTGGATTTAAGTCCGAACTTTAAAGACGTTATGTGTTCACAATCCGCTTTGGATTTAAGTCCGAACTTTAAGGGAGTGTGTGTGTGTGTGTGTGTGTGTGTGTGTGTGTGTGTGTATATATATATATATATATATATATATATATATATATATATATAAAAACACGATCTGCTTTGGATTTAAGTCCAAACTTTAAGGGAGTTACATCTTCACAATCCGCTTTGGCTTAAGTCTGAATGTTAGAGACGAGATATATATATATATATATATATATATATATATATATATATATATATGTGTGTGTGTGTGTGTGTGTGTGTGTGTGTGTGTGTGTGTGTGTAAACATATATAAACACACGATCTGCTTTGGATTTAAGTCCGAACTTTAAAGACGTTATGTGTTGACAATCCGCTTTGGATTTAAGTCCGAACTTTAAAGACGTTATGTGTTGACAATCCGCTTTGGATTTAAATCCGAACTTTAAGGGAGTTATATCTTCACAATCAGCTTAGGCTTAAGTCTGAACAATAGATTTAAGTCCGAACTTTAAAGACGTTATGTGTTCACAGTCTGCTTTGGATTTAAGTCCGAACTTTAAAGACTTTATGTGTTGACAATCCGCTTTGGATTTAAGTCCGAACTTTAAGGGAGTTATATCTTCACAATCCGCTTTGGCTTAAGTCTGATATATATAAAAACACACGATCTGCTTTGGATTTAAGTCTGAACTTTAAGTGAATGATATGTCCACCATCCGAGGATACCCGACATCCGACCCGCTGACTGTTGGGATGGCCAAATGGATGACCGAGCCTTCCTTGTTTTGGGCCGCACCAGAATCCGCTCCGTGTGCTTCTCCCACCTCGATCGGGAGACGGGTGGCGCGGCGGGTGTTGTTTGATGCCTCGCGGTCGTTGCCGCCGCCTGCGTGGAGAGACAGCCTGCCGACACCGCCGCTGAATTATTTACAGGAACAGATAGCACACGGCGGGCTGATGGATGGGCCTTTGAGGCCGGATTGACAGCGCCGCCACCGCCACCCAGGTGAGCGCCGCCGCCGCCACGCCTGCCACAAACGCTGCCGTCGGCACATCAGTCACAGGAAACGGAGCAAATGGGAAGAAGCAGCGCTGCCGTCGTCTTGCAATGCAGGAAAAGCACAATCCGATCCCTCCCGACAGATGGACGTCCAGCCTTCAAGGAACCCAGAGGGAGAGAGTTCCACTGCTGAACAGTCAAATGATGCTCTCCAATGGTAAATTCAGCACCACATACAATCAATTGCCAATTTCAGCACGGTCGGTTCAGCACCCTGGAGAGCTCCCCAAAACATACACATGTTCAGCTCAGCAACCTGGAGAGCTCCCCATACAACCGGACGGCAGATTCAGCACCTTGGAAAGCTCCCAATACAACCAGGTGGAAGGTTCAGCACCTGGGAGAGTCCTCCCATGCAAGTAAACAGCGGATCCAGCACCCTGGAGAGCTCCCCATACAACCCAATGGTAGTTCTGGCACCTTGGAGAGCTCCCCATACAACCCAATGGCAGTTTGGAGAGCTCCCCGTACAACCCAATGGTAAATTCAGCACCCTGGAGAGCTCCCCAAAACATACACATGGTCACCTCGCACCCCTAAGAACTCCACAAAATATACACACCATGGAGAGCTCCTCAAAGCATACACATGGTCGGTTCGGCACCCCGGAGAGCTCCATATACAGTCAAATTAACTCTTCAGCACCTTGGGGAGCTCAACATGTAACCAAGCTGTGAGTTCATACAACTGGATGATTCAGCACCTTTGAGATCTCACCATACAATCAAGTGTTGATTTCAGAATGGTCGGTTCAGTACCCTGGAGAGCTTCCCAATACATACACGTGGTAAGCTCAACACCCCGGAGAGCTCCCCAAAACAGCACCCTATACAATCAAATGGTCTCTTCAGCACCTTGGAAAGCTCAACATGCAACCAAGCTGCGAGTTCAGAACCTTTGAGAGCTCCCCATTCAACCGGATGGAGGATTCAGCACCTTGGAGATCTCCCCATACAATCAAGTGTCGTTTTCAGCATGGTGGGTTAAGTACCCCGGAGAGCTCCCCAAAACATGGTCGGCTCAGCACCCTATACAACCAAATGGTCTCTTCAGCACCTTGGGAAGATCAACATGCAATCAAGCTGTGAGTTCAGCTCCTTGGAGAGCTCCCAATACAACCGGGTGGCAGATTCAGCACCATGGAGAGCTCCCAATACAACCGGATGGAAGATTCAGCACCTTGGAGATCTCCCAATATAACCGGATGGAAGATTCAGCACCATGGAGAGCTCACCATACAACCGGATGGAAAATTCAGCACCTGGGAGAGCCCCATGCAAGTGAATGGCGGATCCAGCACCATGGAGAGCTCCCCATACAACCCAATGGCAGCTTGGAGAGCTCCCCATACAACCCAATGGTAAATTCAGCACCTCGGAAAGCTCGATGAACTTAAGACCAGCGTCTCCGCTTTGGGCAACTCCTTTGTCATTGAATGGAAGTCCGGCACTTCGGGGAGTCCGGGATGAAAGCTCCTTTTGTGCTCATGAGTCTTCAGTCGGGTTCCCAGCTGGGAAACCGAAGCCTGGGAAGCCACTCGTGTCGTGAATTCTTATTTGAACCTGAAGATGTTCTTTGATCGGTTTTCAGTGAGACGGAGTATCTCAGGCACTTTCAGAGAAAGAAAGAGTCACATAGACTCCGGTACGGTCATGATCTCCAATCTTTGACATCTCCGGTCGGCTGACAAAGAACAGATGCCAGCCATAAAACCTCAATGACCCTCTGGTATGTGAGAGCCCCTATACAAATGGGACAAAGAGAAGGTTCTGGTATTCTGTACAATAAAAACTGTTATGTCATGATCTCCAATCTTTGACATCTCTGGTCGGTTGACAAAGAACAGATGCCAGCCATAAAACCTCAATGACCCCCTGGTATGTGAGAGCCCCTATACAAATGGGACAAAGAGAAGGTTCTGGTATTCTGTACAATAAAAACTGTTATGTCATGACCTCCAATCTTTGACATCTCCGGTTGGCTGACAAAGAACAGATGCCAGCCATAAAACCTCAATGACCCCCTGGTATGTGAGAGCCCCTATACAAATGGGACAAAGAGAAGGTTCTGGTATTCTGTACAATAAAAACTGTTATGTCATGATCTCCAATCTTTGACATCTCTGGTCGGTTGACAAAGAACAGATGCCAGCCATAAAACCTCAATGACCCCCTGGTATGTGAGAGCCCCTATATAAATGGGCCAAAGAGAAGGTTCTGGTATTCTGTACAATAAAACCTGTTGGAATCTACCAGCATGCGTCTTGGTGCTTTTTCTGGTGGAAGACTGACCCACAGCACAACTGGAAGAAGAGAACCTAACAATCCATAAAACTTCAATTACCCTCTGGTATGTGAGAGCCCCCATATAAATGGGCCAAAGAGAAGGTTCTGGTATTCTGTACAATAAAACCTGTTGGAATCTACCAGCGTGTGTCTTGGTGCTTTTTCTGGTGGAAGACTGACCCACAGCACAACTGGAAGAAGAGAACCTAACAATCCATAAAACCTCAATTACCCTCTGGTATGTGAGAGCCCCTATATAAATGGGCCAAAGAGAAGGTTCTGGTATTCTGTACAATAAAACCTGCTGGAATCTACCAGCGTGTGTCTTTGTTTTTGTAATAGCTATATGTTGGTTACACATGCCGTTTTCTTGGGATGGTGTCTTCACAGGCCCGTCTTTATCCAGACCCCCACTCGTCCACTTTCATTCGCACCCGGCCTTCCTCATACCGACTCCTCCACCCCGTCCTTCTCTCGCTGCAGGTCTCCAACGGCTGCGACTACGTCTTTGTGAGCGGGAAGGAGACGGGGGGCTCCATGAACGCGGGGGTCTCCTTCGGCTACGAGCACCTCAGCGCCCTCCTGGAGGTGACCGTCTGGGTGCCCCGCATCCCACTCCGCGTCGAGCTCTCTGACCCTCATCTCAGCCAGGTCAAAGGCTGGAGGATCCCCATCGTGGCCGACCGCAGGTAGCCGCCCGTCTCGCTTGGTCCTTCCTAAAAGGCCTCTCAGGAGAGGTAGAGGCTCAGCCCTGCCTCGGGCTCTTGGGAAGAAGCCACGCCCCCTTCCCTAGCTCCGCCCTCTGTGTCCCAAGAAGTGCCTCATGAGAGGTATAGAGGCTCAGCCCTGTCTCAGGCTCTTGGAAGGAGGCCCCGCCCCCACCATTAGCCCCACCCTTTAGTCCTAAAAGGACTCTCAGGAAAAATATAGAGGCTCAGCCCTGTCTCAGGCTCTTGGAAGGAGGCCCCGCCCCCTTCCCTAGCTCCGCCCTCTGTGTCCCAACAAGCGCCTCAGGAGAGGTATAGATGCTCAGCCCTGTCTCGGGCTCTTGGGAAGAAGCCACGCCCACTTCTCTAGCTCCGCCCTCTGTGTCCCAACAAGCGCCTCAGGAGAGGGATAGAGGCTCAGCCCTGTCTCAGGCTCTTGGGAAGAAGCCACGCCCCCTTCCCTAGCTCCGCCCTCTGTGTCCCAAGAAGTGCCTCAGGAGAGGTATAGATGCTCAGCCCTGTCTCAGGCTCTTGGGAAGAGGCCCCGCCCCTCCTCTGGCCCCGCCCCCATGTCACCACCCCCCCCGGATTGCTCCAGCGCCCACTAGTGTCCATATTCCTCCCGTCGCTTTCCGCAGGTCTGTCCGGGAGAGCGAGGATGACGAGGA
This sequence comes from Anolis carolinensis, assembly GCF_035594765.1. Classification (NCBI taxonomy): domain Eukaryota; kingdom Metazoa; phylum Chordata; class Lepidosauria; order Squamata; family Anolidae; genus Anolis; species Anolis carolinensis. The sequence continues at coordinate 29,921,058 of NW_026943818.1, forward strand.
GGAGGAGGAGGAGGAGCGGCGCCAGAGCCGGGGCTGCGCCCTCCAGTTCCAGCGCGCCTCCCTGCGCGTCTTCACCCAGTTCCACACCACATCCGCCGAAGGCAGCGACCAGGTGGTCACCATGCTGGGCCCCGAGTGGCTGGTGGAGGTGACCGACCTGGTGGGGGACTTCATGCGGGTGGACGACCCCCGGGTGGCCCGCCTGGTGGACACCCGGACCCTGGCCGGACGGGAGCCCGGCACCACCCTCTTCAAGGTCAGCAGGCCCTCCACATAACCAATCAGAAGCTACTAATACTACTAAAACACTCCTGGCAGATGTCCATCCCACCTCTATTGGAGGACCTCCCTCCAAGGCATTGTTGGTGCCAACGTCGAGCTGAAACACAGAATTATGATATTATTATTGGAAGAGACCCCAATAATAATATTGGTATTGTTGTTATCATTATTGGAAGATACCCCAGTGGTCATTTGTTATTAGTATACATTTCAGAATTATTATTATTATTATTATTATTATTATTATTATTATTATTATTATTATTATTATTATTGGAAGAGACCCCAGGGGTCACTGATCGTTAGTATAATATTAATTTCATTATTATTATTACTATTATTATTATTATCATCATCATCATTGAAAGGGAGCCCCGGGGTTATTTATTGTTAGTATAGTATTGTTTTCATCATCATCATTATCATTGGAAGGGACCCCAGGGGTCATTGATCGTTAGTATAATATTAATTTCATTATTATTATTACTACTATTATTATCATCATTGAAAGGGAGCCCCGGGGTTATTTATTATTAGTATAGTATTATTTTCATCATCATCATTATTATTGAAAGGGACCCCAGGGGTTATTGATCATTATGTAATATTGGTTTCAGTATTTAGTGTTAGCACCAGCAATGGTGGCATTATTGCTATTAATGTTATTGAGGGTTTTTTTTGGGATCGTGGAACACAAGTCAGAAGGGACCTTCTGGGGCCGATTGGGATTTGTTGTGATGCCCTTCGGCCTTCACAACGTGCCTGCGATGCCCTTCGGCCTTATTCTGGGCCTGGTTGGAGACGCTGGAGACCAGGGGTCATCTATCATTACTATTAGGTTTAGTATCAGTATTAGTATTTAGGGAGGCACCACTGAAACCCTCCGGGCAGATGGCCAGCCGTCTGAACCCTTTCCTTGCCTGTTTGCTTCCTTAGGTGGTCTCCCCGCTGACGGAGGCGGTGCTGGGGGAGGCGGCAGTGACGGTGTCGGAGGAGAAGGTCTCCCTGATGGCGCTGAAGGCCCAGCTGGTCTCCAACCTCTCTCTCTCCCTGCAGCCCAGTCCGGGCAGCAGCCACACCATCGTGGCCAAAGCCAGTGCCCAGCAGGCCCTCAGCCTCCCAAAGCAGGTCCGGCAGCATCGACATACATGCGTGTGTGTGTACGAAATGTATGAGGTGTAAACCCCTATGAACCACATCTCTCTCGCTCTCTTCCAGGAGGCCTTGCTGAGCCTTTGGGTCTCCTACAGCGACGGCACCACGGCCCCGCTCTCCTTGTACGACACGCGGGACTACACGCTGGTGCTGAGCAGCCAGGATCCCTCGGTGGTCTCAGTGGTGCCGGGAGGGTCCTTCCCGCTGGTCCGGGCTGAGGGCGAGGGCTCCGGCGAGCTGGTGAAGGCTGAGCTGACCATCTGCGAGGCCTGCCAGAAGACCAAGCGCAAGAGCACCTTGGCCACCGCCGTGGCGGGCGTCCAGGTCCGCTTCCCCTCCGAGGAGGAGCCCACCTACGACTACGAGCCGGTCCAGACCCCGAAGGAGAGCGGAGGTGATGGCCACACCACGACACGGCTGGATGTTTCCTGGCGCCTGGTGCCACCCAGCCCAGAGACCCGCTTACCCAGCGCGGTGCTCCCAACGAAGGACTTCCCCACACTCCCCACCGGCTATGTCCAAGTCCCCCGCGGCCTGACGGACCTGGAGATTGGCATGTACGCCCTCCTGGGGGTCTTCTGCCTGGCCATCTTGGTCTTCCTCATCAACTGCATCGTCTTTGTGCTCAAGTACCGGCACAAGCGCATCCCGCCTGAAGGCCAGACCAACATGGACCACTCGCACCACTGGGTCTTCCTGGGCAATGGGCAGCCCCTGCGGGCACAGGCTGAGCTGGCCACCCCACCGGCCGACCCGCTGGAGGGCGTCCCAAGCTGCTGCCATGGCGACCACCACAGCAGTGGGGGCTCCTCACAGACCAGTGTCCAGAGCCAGGTCCACGGCCGCGGGGACGGTTCCTCGGGTGGCTCGACCCGCGACCAGAGTGAGGACCCGCTCCACTCGCCCACCTCCAAGCGCAAGCGGGTCAAGTTCACCACCTTTGCCACCATGCCGTCCGAGGAGATGGGCTACGACTCCGTCCCCGTGGCCGACGAGGAGGACCTGGAGTGGGTCTGCCAGGACGTGGGACTTCAGGACCCCGAGGAGCTCCACAACTACATCCACAGGATCAAGGAGATGGCATAAAAAACGGGACGGAGTCCAACTCGCTGGGCCATTCCTTCTGAGGCTGATAGTGATACGTTGCGATGCCCTTCGGCCTACTCAACGTGCCTACGATGCCCTTCGGCCTTGTTCTGGGCCTGGTTGGAGACCCCGACTTCTTTTTTGCCAGGAAAGAGGGTCTCCCTCTAATCCAGGTCTGATTTGGATATGTTGAGATGTTTTTGGCCTCCTTTCAGGCCCAGTTGGAGACCCCAACTTCTTTTTTGCAGGGAAAGGGGATGATTTGGATACGTTGTGATGCACTTCGGCCTCCTCAACGTGTTCGCGATGCCCTTAATCCGACTTCTGGGCCTAGTTGGAGACCCCAACTTTTTTGTGGGGAAAGGGGGGTCCCTTCAATCCAGTTTGGATACGGATACATCGTAACGCCCTTCCGTCTTCTTGAGACGTTGACATATGCGGCAAAAGGGGTCCACGTACAATCTAGGTCTTATCCGGATATGTCATCATGCCGTTTGGCCTTCCAGGCCTGGATTTGATGCCCAACTTCTGGACACATTTGGGGACCACAACATTTGCAAAGAAAGGGTAGTACGGGACACTCTGTTGGGGCAACAATCACACCAGGTCTGATCATGGCCTGGGTCCGGAGGCAACACCGTCGACGAGCAAGAGATCCGTACTGAGTTGGGATACATTTCAACGTCGGAGAGGGAATGTTGTTACTCTGCCTTCCCAGAATCCACCGCTTGCCTTTTTTTTTGCTGCTCGTCTCCCGAAAGGCAAACCTTGGGTTTCCGCATTGGGTCTTCTTTATTTTATTTACAAAAATAAAAAAAAATATTTCTTTCTTGCACAATAAATAAATGTGGGAGAAACGGATATATCGTTCAGGGATGCAACCCGATCCCGGCCAGGCATGCATGGAAGACGCCACCGGGAGAGGACTCAACGGAGGACTTGGACACGATCACGGATTCCCGTCAGGCACTGTCAGTTCATGGGACGCAGCAAAAGTGGGGTGTCAAGGCCCTTTGTGTTGCTCCCCGTCCCCGATTCTCGTGCCTACGCTGCCTTACTGAATGTCCCGGCCCCGATTCGTCCGCGGTTGGGGTTGTTGACATGCAACTTGGCTCCCTTGAAGAGCAACGGTTGGGCGGGGCCTACTTTGGTGGGACGGCGGCCCCATTGGGGTCTCTATTGGGGTCTCGGAAAGTTGTTTCTGCACTGTGAAGCCATCCCTCTCCTTCCTCATTGGCCGGCCTGCTGTGACGTCACGGAATGCGGGAGTGTAGCTCCGCCCCCCTCGTGGATTTGGGCGGGTGGGAGGAGGGACGAGGAGGGTCCAAAGGGAGCTGGATTTCACCTTTTTGATATTAAAAAGTTACTCAGCTGAACCTGGTCAACAACTCTCTTATTTGTTCCTCGTCGACTCAAGTGTGGGCCTCTCCCTCCGGCGAAAGGGGTCTTTGGGGTCCTCAGAGGGTCCCCGACACCAAGGGGGTCCCCGTTGTGGTTCTTCAGGCTGGGCTTTTCGATCGTAGAAGACAACTCATGAACCTTCCTTACTTCTCTGCATCCTTCAGTCCATCCTTCCTTCTCTATCTCCTTCCTTTGACGTTCCAGGAGACAACCCATGTATCTTCCAACCTTCTCTTCTTTTCTTGGTTCCTTGGTCATCCCAGAAGGCAACCAATCTTCCTTCCTTCTCTCCTTCTTTTCTTGGACAACCCAGAAGACAACCAACCAACCTACCTTCCTTCCTTCCTTCTCTTCATCCTTCCTTCCTTCAACATCCCAGAAGACAACCCAAGAACCTTCCTTCTCGCCATCCTTCCTTCCTTGGTCATCCCAGAAGGCAACCTTCCTTCTCTCCTTCCTTCCTTCCTTCCTTCCTTCCTTCCTTCCTTCCTTCCTTCCTTCCTTCCTTCCTTCCTTCCTTCTGTCCTTCCTTCTGTCATTTCTTGGGCAACCCAGAAGACAACCTACCTACCTTCTCTCCATCCTTCCTTCCTTCAACATCCCAGAAGACAACCCATGAACCTTCCTTCTCTCCATCCTTCATTCCTTGGTCATCCCAGAAGGCAACCTTCTTTCTCTCCTTCCTTCCTTCTCCTTCCTTCCGTCTGTCCATCATTCTTGGGCAACCCAGAAGACAACTGACCTTCCTTCCTTCTCTCCTTCCTTCCGTCATTTCTTGGGCAACTCAGAAGACAACCAACCAACCAACCAACCTACCTTCTCTCCATCCTTCCTTCCTTCAACATCCCAGAAGACAACCCATGAACCTTCCTTCCCTCTCTTCTCTTCTTCCTTCCTTGGTCATTCTGGCCAAGATTGGTCAACCAATCTTCTTTCCTTCCCTTCCTTCCTTCCTTCCTTCCTTCCTTCCTTCCTTCCTTCTTTCCTTCCTTCCTTCAACATCCCAGAAGACAACCCATGAACCTTCCTTCTCTTCTCTTCTTCCATCCTTGGTCATTCTGGCCAAGATTGGTCAACCAATCTTCTTTCCTTCTCTTCCTTCCTTCCTTCCTACCTACCTACCTACCTACCTTCTCTCCATCCTTCCTTCCTTCAACATCCCAGAAGACAACCCATGAACCTTCCTTCTCTTCTCTTCTTCCATCCTTGGTCATTCTGGCCAAGATTGGTCAACCAATCTTCTTTCCTTCTCTTCCTTCCTTCCTTCCTTCCTTCCTACCTACCTACCTACCTACCTTCTCTCCATCCTTCCTTCCTTCAACATCCCAGAAGACAACCCCATGAACCTTCCTTCTCTCCATCCTTCCTTGGTCACTCTGGCCAAGATTGGTCAACCAATCTTCTTTCCTTCTCTTCCTTCCTTCTTTCCTTCCTTCCTCATCCCAGAAGACAACCCATGAACCTTTTTTCTCTCCTTCCTTCCGTCCGTCCGTCATTTCTTGAGCAACCCAGAAGACAACCAACCAACCTACCTACCTTCCTTCTCTCCTTCCTTCTCTCCATCCTTCCTTCCTTCAACATCCCAGAAGACAACCCATTCTGGCCAAGATTGGTCAACCAATCTTCCATCCTTCTTTTCTTCGTTCCTTGGTCATCCCAGAAGGCAACCAATCTTTCTTCCTTCTCTCCTTCTTTTCTTGGGCAACCCAGAAGACAACCTACCTACCTACCTACCTTCCTTCTCTCCATCCTTCCTTCCTTCAACATCCCAGAAGACAACCCCATGAACCTTCCTCTCCTACCTTTTCTCCTTCCTTTCTTTCTCTCCCTTCTTTTCCTTTCTCTCTCTCTCTCTCCTTATGCGTTCCGTTCAGTCGCAGAGGAGGGCCACTTCACCTTGCCATTTACACCCATCCGAGGGGATTTCCTGCAGAGATTTCCCTTGGATTTCCCTCGATATCCAGCAAGAGATTTCCCTCGATATCCAGCTGGCGAAAGATGGCTTTGGCGGGGATATTGGGTCCCGAATGCCCGGCGGAAGCACATCCGGATTATCGCCTGACTGGGAATGCGGCAAAGAAGAAGGATAGATCCCATCACGATACGACAATGTCGTTGTCCGATTCGTAACCCAGCGTGAGGTCAGGCTGGGTGGCCTCGAGGGGACCCCGACCCCCACTTTGGACACTCTCGGGACCCTCCCTTCGCTCCCGAAATCCCGACCTGTGATCAAACCCCGGGGAGGAGGGCTTAGCGGGTGGAAAGGGCCTAATCCGATCAATCTGTTCGAGGGATCAAAGGCTTAACGATGTCACAAGCGGGAAGGGCGGGTGGACATCCCAGGCATCACGAGCATCCTGGGCCCGGGCTGTGGCACAGGCTGGTGAGCAGCCAGCCAGCTGTAACAAATCACTCTGACCAAGAGGTCATAAGTTCGAGGCCAGCTCAGAGCCTGGGTTTGTCTCTGCCTCGGTTCTATGTTAAGGCATTGAATGTTTGCCTATATGTGTAATGTGAGTCCCCTTTGGGGTGAGAAAGAAGGGCGGAATATAAATACTGTAAGTAAGTAAAATAAATCATGCACATCCCAGGCATCACAGGTACCACAGGCATCACGAGCATCCCACACATCCCAGGCATCCTGTGCATCCCAGGTATCGCAGGAATCCCACGCATCATGGGTATCCCGCCTATCACAGGAATCCCACACATCCCAGGCTGTGATGCACGGGATGCCCATGATGTGTGGGATGCCTGGGATGTGTGGGATTCCTGTGGTGCGCGGGATGTCGATAATGTGTGGGATGCACGGGATGTGCAGGATGTGTGGGATTCCTGTGATGCGCGGGATGCCCATGATGCCTGGGATTCCTGTGCCTGGGGTGCCCAGGATGCCTGTGATGTGTGGGATGCCTGGGGTACCCATGATGCTCAGGATTCCTGTGATGCCCATGATGCGCAGGATGCCTGTGATGTGTGGGATATGTGGGATTCCTGGGATGCGCAGGATGCCCGTGATGTGTGGGATGCCTGGGGTACCCATGATGCTCAGGATTCCTGTGATGCCCATGATGCGCAGGATGCCCGTGATGTGTGGGATATGTGGGATTCCTGGGATGCGCAGGATGCCCGTGATGTGTGGGATGCCTGGGGTGCCTGTGATGCCCATGATGTGTGGGATGTACGGGATGCCTGTGATGTGCAGGATGCCCATGATGCCCGGGGTTCCTGGGATGCCTGGGATGCGTGGGATGCCCAGGATTCCTGTGATGCCCATGATGCTCGGGATGCCCGTGATATGTGGGATGTATGGGATGTGCGGGATGCCCATGATGCTCAGGATTCCTGTGATGCCCATGATGCTCGGGATGCCCGTGATATGTGGAATGTATGGGATGTGCGGGATGCCCATGATGCTCAGGATTCCTGTGATGCCCATGACAGGATGCCCGTGATGTGTGGGATGTATGGGATGCCTGGGATGCGCAGGATGCCCATGATGTGTGGGATGCCTGTGATGCACGGGATGTGCAGGATGTGTGGGCTTCCTGTGATGCATGGGATGCCCATGATGCCCAGGGTTCCTGTGATGCCTGGGGTGCCCATGATGTCTGGGATATGTGGGATTCCTGGGATGCACAGGATGCCCGTGATGCCCGCGGTTCCTGTGATGCCTGGGGTGCCCAGGATGCCTGGGATGCCCATGATGCTCAGGATTCCTGTGATGCCCATGATGCGCGGGATGCCTGGGATGTGTGGGATTCCTGTGGTGCGTGGGATGCCCATAATGTGTGGGATGCATGGGATGTGCAGGATGTGTGGGATTCCTGTGATGCGCGGGATGCCCATGATGCCCAGGATTCCTGTGATGCCCATGATGCGCGGGATGCCCATGATGTGTGGGATGTACGGGATGCCTGGGATGCGCAGGATGCCCATGATGCCTGGGATTCCTGTGATGCTCATGATGTGTGGGATGCCTGGGGTGCGCGGGATGCCCGTGATGTGTGGGATTCCCGTGATGTGTGGGATGTCCATTATGCCCAGGATTCCTGTGATGTGCGGGATTATGGGCATCCTGCAGACCACAGGAATCCCACACATCACAGGAACCCCAGGCATCATGGGCATCCTGGGCATCCCACATATCACGGGCATCCCGCGCATCACGGGCATCCCATGCATCCCGGGCATCCCACACATCCCAGGCATCCTGCGCATTCCAGCCACCCCAGGCATCACAGGAATCCCAGGAACATGGGCACCCCAGTCCCGCAGGTCCCTCCGATCCCGGTCATGCCAGGCCTGCGCCAAGGTCTTCCTCCCCACATGGCCCTGTCCATTCCGCCGTCCTGCCCGGGGGGTTGTGATGAGTCCCAACGGGGTCCCTTCTCCAGGGTGTGTTAGTCTTGTGCATTTGTACAGAACGGCTGTTCGCTTTGTGTCGTTTCCTTCCTTTGTCGGGTTAATTGGCAGAGCGAGGCTTCCGCCGTCATGTTCCAGCTGATTGGGGACGTCGCCTGGGGTAGACGGCAACCGCCCCCGATCTTGACAACTCGCGTTTCGCGCGCCTTGAAGACAACGTCTGCAAAACGGGGCTCTTGCAGAAGGAAGATGGAAGGATGTTTGTTTAATACTGCTTAAATATTATATTATTATTATTATGTGTGCCCGGGAGGAAGCCTCTCACCTGGCCTCGGCCACTGACTGGGGTTCTGGGTCTTGGCCTGCCGCTTTTGGACTCTTGCTTGCTGTAGTGTTCCCCTACTTACAAAGGTTGGCTCTGCACCTTGTGACTCCGGAGTGCAGCCTGGGTCTGTGTGCCCAGGAGGAAGTCTCTCACCTGGCTTCGGCCACTGACTGGGGTTCTGGGTCTCGGCCTGCCGCTTTTGGACTCTTGCTTGCTGGGTGTCTCCCCATTTCCAAATATTGGCTCTGCATCTTGTGGGTCCAGAGCGCAGTCTATTTGGTGCCTTCCACGTCTGTGTGCCCAGGGGGGAGTCTCTCAAGTTTCCGGGCCTTAGCCTGCCGCTTTTGGACTCTTGCTTGCTGGGGTGTCCCCTCATTTCCAAAGATTGGCTCTGCATCTTGTGGGTCCAGAGAGCAGTCTATTTGGTGCCTTCCACATCTGTATGCCCAGGGGGGAGTCTCTCAAGTTTCCGGGCCTTAGCCTGCCGCTTTTGGACTCTTGCTTGCTGGGGTGTCCCCCCATTTCCAAATATTGGCTCTGCATCTTGTGGGTCCAGAGCACAGCCTGGGTCTATGTGCCCGGGATGAAGTGTCTCACCTGGCCTTGGCCACTGATTGGGGTTCTGGGTCTTGGCCGGCCGCTTTTGGACTCTTGCTTGCTGGGGTGTTCCCCTATTTATGCAGGCTGGCTCTGCACCTTGGTGGTTTAGATACAGACACGTTCCCTCCCGCTCTCTGTATTTTGTGGGTCTGAAACGACACTCAGAGGGCCGTGGAGGGCTCTTTCCGCAACCATCATCTGGAGAGCGAGCAGCCCGGCGGCGCTTTCCCCGAAGCAGGGAGCGTAATGGCATCCGTGGCACTAAGTGGTGGCTGCAAACCCCGAGGGTTTCTGCTCCAGGCGAGGGATCGGGTGGGCCTTAATGGACTCCTGGCCGCCCGCCAGCGCTCCTCCGCCCCCTCCCGCCCCCTCCCTCCCTCCCCGGGATGCCAACACCAGCGCCAGGCCTTCGCTCCTGCGCCTTGAAGGGCGGACAAAAGGAGGCCCCGCTTTGCAGACCTCACAAGGCTTTGCATACCATTTTGCAGACCTGGGAGACGATCCATACAACAGGAACCCTGTTTTGCAGACCTGGATGGTTTTGCACGGTACACGAGTCCCATTTTGCAGACTCGGAAGGTTTCTGCACAGGACGGGAGCCCCGTTTTGCAAACCTGAAACACTTTATATGGAACAGGAGCCCCATTTTGCAGACCTGTGAGGCTTTGAATAGGACACAATCCTGGTTTTGCACACCTAGAAGGTTTTGCATAGGATGGGAGCCTCGTTTTGCAGACCTCACAAGGCTTTGCCTAGGATGGGAACCCTGTTTTGCAAACCTGGAACACTTTATATCAAATAGAAGCCCAGTTTTGCAAACCTGGAAGGCTTTGCATAGGACAGGAGCCCTGTTTTGCAAACCTGGAAGACTTCATATCCAATAGAAGCCCAGTTTTGCAAACCTGGGAGGCTTTATATGGAACAGGAGCCCTGTTTTGCAGACCTGGAAGGCTTTGCATAGGACGGGAGCCCTGTTTTGCAAGACATCGCAGGCTTTGCATGGGACAAGGGTTCTGTTTTGCAGACCTGGATGGTTTTGCATGGGATGGCAGCCCTGTTTTGCAAACCTGGGAGGCTTTATATGGAATAGGAGGCCAGTTTTGCAGACCTGGAAGGCTTTGCACAGGACGGGAGCCCAGTTTTGCAAACCTGGAAGACTTTATATCAAATAGAAGCTCAGTTTTGCAAACCTGGAAGGCTTTGCATAGGACGGGAGCCCTGTTTTGCAAACCTGGGAGGCTTTATATGGAATAAGAGCCCTGTTTTGCAGACCTGGAAGATTTTTGCACAGGATGGGAGCCTCGTTTTGCAGAAGCTGGTCGGAGCCTGGTTTGCAAGCCTTTCCTATGGGACTCGTGGTGACTTGACGGACCCTCCCGCTGCAACTCCTTCTTGGCCTTCTTTCCTCGCACGAGGATCCCTCCCGCCCTCGTCCTCCGCATTATCCTCCCCCCGCACGCCTCTCCTTCCCTCCAAGGGAATCATGAATAAGACATGAGCGGAGAGGAGAGAAAGCAGGACGGAGAAGGAAGGCATCGACTCTTCTGCTTTGGGGTCGATCCCGGTCTCTTCCTCCCTCCAAACACACTTCAGGTGTGGAAATCCACAATACATTTGACCTTGCACGTGGGATTTCACCATGCCCGTTGGCCTCGCACGTGGACGCTCACATCATGTTGATGAAGGTGTGTTGGGAAAATGTCATACGGGAGAGATAACACCAAGAGAGATCCTTTGAGAGGCCAAAAGGTCCGGTTTATTATATTCAGCGGAAGACTCTGGAAGTGGAATCTCTTCCGAAATAAAAACCAGAGCCCCGATCAAGGCGTTGACTTGCCTTTTATACATTTTCAGACAAAAGAACATTTCAGACAAAGAAAAGCTAGGAACCAATTCACACTGGAATGTATAGATCATGCCTTTCACATGGAGATTCACAATCCCTTTTACGTGGAAATTCACAATGCCTTTCACGTGGAAATTCACAGTCTCTTTCACGTGGAAATTCACAATGCCTTTCACGTGGAAATTCACAATCACTTTCACGTGGAAATTCACAATCGCTTTCACATGGAAATTCACAATCTCTTTCACGTGGAAATTCACAATGCCTTTCATGTGGAAATTCACAATCCCTTTCACGTGAAAATTCACGCCTTTCAAGTGGAAATTCACAATCTCTTTCACGTGGAAATTCACAATCACTTTCACGTGGAAATTCACAATCTCTTTCACGTGGAAATTCACAATCTCTTTCACGTGGAAATTCACAATCTCTTTCACGTGGAAATTCACAGTCTCTTTCACGTGGAAATTCACAATGCCTTTCACGTGGAAATTCACAATCTCTTTTACGTGGAAATTCACAATCCCTTTCACATGGAAATTCACAATCTCTTTCACATGGAGATTCACAATCCCTTTCACATGGAAATTCACAATCCCTTTCACATGGAAATTCACAATCCCTTTCACATGGAAATTCACAATCCCTTTCACATGGAAATTCACAATCCCTTTCACATGGAAATTCACAATCCCTTTCACATGGAGATTCACAATGCCTTTCATGTGGAAATTCACAATCCCTTTCACATGGAAATTCACAATCCCTTTCACATGGAAATTCACAATCCCTTTCACATGGAAATTCACAATCCCTTTCACATGGAAATTCACAATCCCTTTCACATGGAAATTCACAATCTCTTTCACATGGAGATTCACAATGCCTTTCATGTGGAAATTCACAATGCCTTTCACGTGGAAATTCACAATCTCTTTTACGTGGAAATTCACAATCCCTTTCACATGGAAATTCACAATCTCTTTCACATGGAGATTCACAATGCCTTTCATGTGGAAATTCACAATGCCTTTCACGTGGAAATTCACAGTCTCTTTCACGTGGAAATTCACAATCCCTTTCACATGGAAATTCACAATCTCTTTCACATGGAGATTCACAATGCCTTTCATGTGGAAATTCACAATGCCTTTTACGTGGAAATTCACAATGCCTTTCACGTGGAAATTCACAATCTCTTTCACGTGGAAATTCACAATCTCTTTCACGTGGAAATTCACAATCTCTTTCACGTGGAAATTCACAATCACTTTCACGTGGAAATTCACAATCCCTTTCACGTGGAAATTCACAATCCCTTTCACGTGGAAATTCACAATCCCTTTCACGTGGAAATTCACAATCTCTTTCACATGGAAATTCACAATGCCTTTCACGTGGAAATTTATTAAGTAAATGGGTTCCTGGTTACACACCAAACCAATATATACCCACTAATAAATGGTCAATAAACAGATATCAAATATAAACTACAACGTTTCATACATCAAAATGAATACATAAATGAACAATGTTTGCTCTGTACATAAGTTTTCAGTTTCAACTGATTGATTTAACGAGTGAAAACTTATGTATAGAGCAACCATTGTTCATGTATGCATTCGTTTTGATGTATGCGCGGCTCCCCGAAGTGCTCGCCTCCGCCCGCGGGAAGCCTTTCGGTGACACATCGGCTCACGTCTCCTCGTGCGAGGCGAGATGGAAACCCGGCCTCTCTTCCACCTGAAACTTTAATCTCCCCGATGGCTTTCCCTTGTTTAAAGCAATTTGTCTTTGGCGGCGGAAGAGAGGCCTCTCGTACTCGCACCCGCCACTCTCGTTGTCACATCGGCTTAGCGTTCGTTCGTACCTCCCGAGAGATCGAAGGAAGGGAGTGCCATGTGGGAGATCTAGGCTCATCCGACTCAGGCCACTGACAATAGCATGGGAGCTATAGTTTCCCATTGAAGCGGGTACACAGTATGGGAGTTATAGTTTCCCATCATAACGGATACACAGTGTGGGAATTATAGTTTCCCATCATGACAAGTACGCGGTGTGGGAGTTATAGTTTCTCATGGTTGTGGGTACGCAGTATGGGAGTTATAGTTCACCATTGTAACAGGTACGTAGTGTGGGAGTTATAGTTTCCCATCATAACCTAATAGGTTGGGTTGAATAGATAGTTCTTTTGAAGTTCGTACTAAAACCCAGAGCGGATGAAATGACTCACTGATATGCCCTAATTGGTTGGGTTGAAGAGATAGTTCTTCTGAAGTTCGTACTAAAACCCAGAGTGGACTAAACGACTCACTGTCATGCCCTAATAGGTTGGGTTGAATAAATAGTTCTTTTGAAGTTCGTACTAAAACCCAGAGCGGACTAAACGACTCACTGTCATGCCCTAATTGGTTGGGTTGAATAAATAGTTCTTTTGAAGTTCGCACTAAAACCCAGAGCGGACAAAATGACTCACTGTCATGCCCTAATAGATTGGGTTGAATAGATAGTTCTTTTGAAGTTCGCACTAAAACCCAGAGCGGACGAAATGACTCACTGTCATGCCCTAATAGGTTGGGTTGAATAGATAGTTCTTTTGAAGTTTGTACTAAAACCCAGAGCGGACTAAACGACTCACTGTCATGCCCTAATAAATAGGGTTCGGCACATAGTTCGGACTGAAACCCGGAGCGGATCGGTGTTGATGTCTCCCCGCTCTGGCTCCTATCTCGCTGGGTGTTACTTATGCATGCGCCCGTTAATTTATTCATGCCCGCTTATTTATTTATGCCGTTGCACCATATTTATAAAACTCCCTCCGAGTGGGAAAGCAATCACAACAAATGCCGCAAAACGTCGGCACTCCCCGCCTAAAATTGCGGGAATATGCTTTCCAGACGGACGCCCCGGGCCGCCGGGAATTGGCCCAGAACACACCGACAGATGCTACTTCGAGGCTATTTCGGTGACACAGAAAAGATGCATCCAGGACATCACGAAACGGTCGGTTACTATCACGCTGGCTCCGCCCAGTGCAGTGAAAGCAATGACGTTTGACCCAACCCATGCTAGTTGACGCCAGGTTTCATGGCAAAACGGCTCCAAAGTGTAAGTTGCAGTTTCCCAAGGTCTATGGTGCCTCTCGAAGCTATGAAGGCTCGGATATTTGGCACGCCGTCTCAACCAAAGACGGAAACACCATACGGAGCCGAGCAAAAGCAGCAGATGGTGTCTGTTTGCCGGGAGGAAAAACAAGGGAAGTCCCTTGGAAAGGCAAGCGGGTTGCGCACGTCCCAGGCTCACTCAGTAGGAATAACTATATATACATATAGCTAACCCATAAGAAGTCACCTTATTTCTGTGACGCTGCAGCAAGCGAGGCCAATACGATCCCAGGCTCAATCAATAGGGATATAGTGCTTGCTACTGCACCCGCATAACCCATAAGAAACCGCCTTATTTTTGTGACGCTGCAACAAGCACGGCCAATATATATGTACAGTGTGTGTAATAATAATAATAATAATAATAATAATAATAATAATATTCAAAGACTCTGGCAGAAACCAGTGCAGGTGGTCCCGGTGGTGATGGGCACATTGGGTGCCGTGCCAAAAGATCTCAGCCGGCATTTGGAAACAATAGACATTGACAAAATTACGATCTGCCAACTGCAAAAGGCCACCCGACTGGGATCTCAATCCGAAAATACATCACACAGCCCTAGACACTTGGGAAGAGTTTGACTTGTGATTTTGTGATACGAAATCCAGCATATCTGTCTTGTTTGCTGTGTCATAAAATAATAATAATAATAATAATAATAATAATAATTAATAATACAAGGCCAAGCAGGGATCCAAACCTGGGTCTCAAACCATGCCACCATATTATTATTATTGTTGTTGTTGTTGTTGTTGTTGTTGTTATTCCATATTGTGATTCCATACGAATCGCAATAATAATAATAATAATAATAATAATTAATAATACAAGGCCAAGCAGGGATCCAAACCTGGGTCTCAAACCATGCCACCATATTATTATTATTATTGTTGTTGTTGTTGTTGTTGTTATTCCATATTGTGATTCCATACGAATTGCAATAATAATAATAATAATAATAATAATAATAATAATAATACAAGGCCAAGCAGGGATCCAAACCTGGGTCTCAAACCATGCCACCATATTATTATTATTATTATTATTATTATTATTATTATTATTATTATTATTATTATTGTTGTTGTTGTTGTTGTTGTTATTCCATATTGTGATTCCATACAAATTGCAATAATAATAATAATAATAATAATAATAATAATAATAATAATAATAATACAAGGCCAAGCAGGGATCCAAACCTGGGTCTCAAACCATGCCACCATATTATTATTATTGTTGTTGTTGTTGTTGTTGTTGTTATTCCATATTGTGATTCCATACGAATTGCAATAATAATAATAATAATAATAATAATAATAATAATAATAATAATACAAGGCCAAGCAGGGATCCAAACCTGGGTCTCAAACCATGCCACCATATTATTATTATTGTTGTTGTTGTTGTTGTTATTCCATATTGTGATTCCATACGAATTGCAATAATAATAATAATAATAATAATAATAATACAAGGCCAAGCAGGGATCCAAACCTGGGTCTCAAACCATGCCACCATATTATTATTACTATTATTATTATTGTTGTTGTTGTTGTTGTTGTTATTCCATACGAATTGCAATAATAATAATAATAATAATAATAATAATAATAATAATAATAATAATAATAATACAAGGGCAAGCAGGGATCCAAACCTGGGTCTCAAACCATGCCACCATATTATTATTATTATTGTTGTTGTTGTTGTTATTCCATATTATGATTCCATATGAAATGCGGGGCGTCCGTCTGGAAAGCATATTCCCACAATTTTAGGCGGGGAGTGCCGACGTTTTGCGGTATTGAAGGTAAACGCCGCAGCATTGCAAACCGGGATGCGGATGGATAGATGCTGCAGCATCCTCGGCTGCCTTTGCAATGGCAAAACCTCAATGGCTGGTCCCTGGGCAGTCGCCATGGCAACCGCCCGGGACCAGGGCCAGGACCAGGCCCCCTCTTGGATGTTTTTGTCCTGCAAGGATGCCAAGAGGGAGGAAGACTGCGATTGATTGACAGGCGGTGGCCATATGGCCGCCATCCCCGCCCGCCGAAGAACACATTTCGCCCATTAGCCGCTATAAATAAATAATTCCCGCCACAAAAAGCTTCTTAGGCTCTTCTAAAAAAAGGAGGAGAGCCCTCCCGAAAGAGGCCCATCTGAAACACACATCTAATCCGAGTCCCAATCTGCCTTGGAGCAGAGGCTGGGTGGCCATCTGCCGGGAGGGCTTTGATGGTGTCCTTATCATATCATAGGACTTTGGGGGCCTTGTATTATTATTATTATTATTATTATTATTATTATTATTATTATTATTATTGCAATTCGTATGGAATCACAATATGGAATAACAACAACAACAACAACAACAACAACAACAACAATAATAATATGGTGGCATGGTTTGAGACCCAGGTTTGGATCCCTGCTTGGCCTTGTATTATTATTATTATTATTATTATTATTATTATTATTATTATTATTATTGCAATTCGTATGGAATCACAATATGGAATAACAACAACAACAATAATAATAATAATAATATGGTGGCATGGTTTGAGACCCAGGTTTGGATCCCTGCTTGGCCTTGTATTATTATTATTATTATTATTATTATTATTATTATTATTATTGCAATTCATATGGAATCACAATATGGAATAACAACAACAACAACAACAACAACAACAACAACAATAATAATAATAATAATAATAATAATAATAATATGGTGGCATGGTTTGAGACCCAGGTTTGGATCCCTGCTTGACCTTGTATTATTATTATTATTATTATTATTATTATTATTATTATTATTGCAATTCATATGGAATCACAATATGGAATAACAACAACAACAACAACAATAATAATAATAATAATACTTTATTATGTGTATGCATATATATATATATCAATAATAATGCTTTTATTATGTATGTGTATATCTATATATATTATCAATAATAATACTTTATTATGTGTGCATATATATATATATACATATATATCAGTAATAATAAAATAATACTTTATCATGTGTGCATATATATATATATATATATCAATAATAATAATAATAATACTTTATTATGTGTATGCATATATATATATATATCAATAATAATGCTTTTATTATGTGTGTGTATATCTATATATATTATCAATAATAATACTTTATTATGTGTGCATATATATATATATATACATATATATCAGTAATAATAAAATAATACTTTATCATGTGTGCATATATATATATATATATATATATATATATATATATCTATCAATAATAATAATACTGTAATAATGCTTTATTATGTGTGTGTATATATCAATAATAATAATGCTTTATTATGTCTGTGCATATATATATATTATCAATAATAATAATGCTTTATTATATGTGTACATATATCAATAATAATAATACTTCATGTGTGTATATATATATATATCAATAATAATAATGCTTTATTATATGTGTATATATATCAATAATAATAATACTTTATGTATTTTGTGTATACTTTGTGTATATATATATATCAATAATAATAATGCTTTATTATGTGTGTGTATATATATATATATATATCAATAATAATAATGCTTTGTTATGTGTGTATATATATCAATAATAATAATACTTTATGTGGGTGTATATATATATATAATATTAATAATAATACTTTATTGTGTGTATTTATATATATATATAATATCAATAATATTTTATTATATGTGTATATATAATATTAATAATACTTTATTATGTGTGTGAATATATATATATAATATCAATAGTAATAATGCTTTATTATGTGTGTGTATATATCAATAATAATACTTTATGTGTGTGTGTATATATAATATTAATAATAATACTTTATTGTGTGTATTTATATATATATCAATAATATTTTATTATGTGTATATATATATTAATAATAACAATACTTTATTATGTGTGTGCATATATATATATATATCAATAATAATAATGCTTTATTATGTGTGTATATGTATCAATAATAATACTTTATTATGTGTATATATATATATTAATAATAATACTTTATTGTGTGTATATATATATATATATATTAATAATAATACTTTATTGTGTGTATTTATATATATATATATATATATATATATATATATATATATATATATATATAAATAATAATACTTTATTGTGTGTGTTTTTATATATATATATAATATCAATAATAATTTATTTTGTGTGTTTGTATCATAATAATGATAATAAAAACTTTATTCATATACCGCCCTATCTCATCCTATGTAACTTGTCTATCTTTGGCTGGATGGCCATCTGTTGAGAGGGCTTTGATGGTGTCCTTATAACAGAATAGACTGGATGCACTTTAGGGGTCCCTCCCAACTTTAGGATTATATTATATTATATTATATATTGTAGATCTCTCTCTCTCTCATTCCTATCTACCATGTGTAACTTATCTATCTTTGGCTGGATGGCCATCTGCCGGGAGGGCTTTGATGGTGTCTTTACGGCACAACAGGGTTGCACTGGATGGCCTTTGGATTCTATGATGTATCTATTGCAGATTCTTTTAATTCCCGAGGAGCCAACGTGAAATAATTGTTCGCATCTTATTATCAAAGGACATCTGAGCCTCTTAATTAAAAATCCGCCTAACGACCCGGCGCCTCCGCCCGACATTAATTACCCCCGACAGGCCCTGATGCCAAGGGGGGGAAAAAGCGATGGAACAAGACTCTGAAATTGGGGGAATTGGGGGGAAATGAAATAATAATAATAATAATAATAATAATAGTACAGTCCCATTCATGTCTATTATTATTATTATTATTATTGGGGAAATGAAATAATAATAATAATAATAATAATAATAATAGTACAGTCCCATTCATGTCTATTATTATTATTATTATTATTATTATTATTATTATTATTATCATCATTATTATCACTATTATTATTATTATTATTACTATTATTATTATTACTATTATTGTTGTTATATTGTTATTATGTTATTTATTTCCCGCTTAGTATTATAGAGAGGATAGATGGAGATACAGAGCCCCATTCGTGCCCAGATGATGATGATGATGATGATGATGATCTTCTTCTTCCTCTTCTTTGAGCCGCTCCTCATGGGGCGTGTTCTCCAGACCCTCCTCTGGGCACCTTTTATGACCATCTAGATCTTTTTGGAAGAAGGCCTCCATGCATCACCTGGAGAAGATATCTTTAGAAGGCCACCATGCATCATCTGGAGATGATATCTTTGGAAGAAGGCCTCCATGTATCATCTGGAGAAGGTATTTTTGGAAGAAGGCCTCCATGCATCACCTGGAGAAGATGATATTTTTGAAAGAAGGCCTCCATGTATCATCTGGAGAAGGTATTTTTGGAAGAAGGCCTCCATGCATCACCTGGAGAAGACCCTTTTGGATGAAGGCCTCCATGCATCACCTGGAGAAGATCTTTTATGACCACCCAGAGAAAGCCTTTTCTAATGGAGAACCCATTCATCACCTGGAGACCTCCTATAATCACCTAGAGAAGATCTTTTTGTACAAAGGCCACCATGCACCACCTGGAGAAGATCTTTTATGGTAACCTGGAAAATGCCTTTCTGGGTCACCTGAAGGAGGTCTTTTTGGATGAAGGCCACCATGCATCACCTCGAGAAGACCTTCCTGGATGGAGGCATCTATCCATCACCTGAAGAAAACCTCGTATGACCACCTGGAGAAGACTTCGCTGTACAAAGTCCACCACGCAACTCCTGAAGGAGACCTTTTCAGGAGAAGGCCTCTGTGCATCACCCGGAGAAGACTTCGCTGGATGGAGACCACCAAGAAACACCTGGAGAAGAACTTTCTGGGTCACCTAAGGAGGCCTTTTTGGATGAAGGCCACCACGTGTTGCCTGGAGGATCCCCTTCTGGAAGAAGAAGGCCTCTGTGGATCAGCTTAAGGAGATCTTGTGTGACCACCTGGAGAAGATTTCTCTGGATGGAGACCACCATGAAACTCCTGGAGAAGACCTTTCTGGGTCACCTGAGGAGGCCTTTTTGGATGAAGGCCACCACGCGTTGCTTGGAGGATCCCTTTCCGGAAGAAGAAGGCCTCCGTGGATCAACTTTAGGAGATCTTGTATGACCACCTGGAGAAGACTTCTCTGGATGGAGACCACCATGAAACACCTGAAGACCACCTTTCTGGGTCACCTAAGGAGGCCTTTTTGGATGAAGGCCACCACACAACTCCTAAAGGAGACCTTTTCAGGAGAAGGCCTCTGTGCATCACCCGGAGAAGACTTCTCTGGATGGAGACCACCATGAAACACCTGGAGAAGACCTTTGTGGGTTACCTGAGGAGGCCTTTTTGGATGAAGGCCACCACGTGTTGCCTGGAGGATCCCTTTCTGGAAGAAGGCCTCCGTGGATCAACTTAAGGAGATCTTGTGTGACCACTTGGAGAAGACTTCTCTGGATGGAGACCACCATGAAACCCCTGGAGAAGACCTTTCTGGGTCACCTGAGGAGGCCTTTTGGATGAAAGCCACCTTTTCTGGAAGAAGGCCTCCATGCATCAACTTTAGGAGATCTTGTATGACGTGTTGCCTGGAGGATCCCCTTCTGGAAGAAGAAGGCCTCCGTGGATCAAGGAGATCTTGTATGACCATCTGGAGAAAACTTCTCTGAATGAAGACCACCATGAAACACCTGGAGAAGACCTTTCTGGGTCACCTGAGGAGGCCTTTTTGGATGAAGGCCACCACGTGTTGCCTGGAGGATCCCCTTCTGGAAGAAGAAGACCTCCGTGGATCAAGGAGATCTTGTATGACCATCTGGAGAAGACTTCTCTGGATGGAGACCACCATGAAACACCTGGAGAAGACCTGAGGAGGCCTTTTTGGATGAAGGCCACCACGTGTTGCCTGGAGGATCCCTTTCTAGAAGAAGAAGGCCTCTGTGGATAAACTTTAGGAGACCTTTTTTGGATCATCTGGAGAAAATCCTTTTTTTGGATGGAGTCGTCTATTACTCGAAATGAATTTCGGAATGTTTGCTGACCCTCCAAGGACTCGGAGACACATGGGATGTTTCCATTGCCAATCAATTAAAAAATAAAGCATCTCCACTTTGTCAAAACCCATTAATTACTAACGGCACGATTAGCATCGCCCAAGGAGGAGAAACCCCGTCTCTCATTTCTTAATGCAATACGTGGACGATATTAGCAGCACGGCTGTGGGACCGGAGGGGAAAGCCAGACGTGTGAGCTTGACTCGCGACTGTCAGCGTGAGCATCGCTTTCCTCCCACTGATTTATTTTTACACCACGAGTGGGCTTCAGCCGGAGGAGGCCGGCGCATTCGGAGAGAATGCAGAACGCATCCCGCTGGCCGTTTACCACACCAGCGGCAATGAACGCAACCTCCGACGGCGGCGGAATATTAATTGTTTTTGCTCCGGGTTGGAACTCCGGCTTCCTTTTTTATGAACCTCGCAAATGCAGGAGGCGAGTCAGATTGGCCTTAAGAGTCCTAGAAAGGCGATTATCCCGTCTGAAAGCATCTGAAAACACTGGATAATGTGGCCCAAAAGACTCACGAGGTCACGGTTAGGTTTTGACACGGCGGGAGAAGCTTATATGTAGGGATAACACACTTTTAGGGCCCCTGAAATGTTGTCTCCCGAGTGGGCTTCAGCTGGAGGAGGCAGGAGCATTAGAAGAGAACGCATCCCGCTGGCCATTTCCAGGACCAGCTTCCTGACTGGAATTCGGTGACTCTGACTGCTCCCTGACGATTTGGACTGGAATTAGAGTCACCGAATTCCAGTCCAAATCGTCAGGGAGCAGTCAGAGTCACCGAATTCCAGTCCAAATCGTCAGGGAGCAGTCAGAGTCACCGAATTCCAGTCCAAATCGTCAGGGAGCAGTCAGAGTCACCGAATTCCAGTCCAAATCGTCAGGGAGCAGTCAGAGTCACCGAATTCCAGTCCAAATCGTCAGGGAGCAGTCAGAGTCACCGAATTCCAGTCCAAATCGTCAGGGAGCAGTCAGAGTCACCGAATTCCAGTCCAAATCGTCAGGGAGCAGTCAGAGTCACCGAATTCCAGTCCAAATCGTCAGGGAGCAGTCAGAGTCACCGAATTCCAGTCCAAATCGTCAGGGAGCAGTCAGAGTCACCGAATTCCAGTCCAAATCGTCAGGGAGCAGTCAGAGTCACCAAATTCCAGTCCAAATCGTCAGGAAGCAGTCAAGAGTGCTGACTGCTTCCTGATGATTTGGACTGGAATACGGTGACTCTGACTGCTCCCTGATGATTTGGACTGGAACTCGATGCCTGTGACTCCCCCTAACGACGTGGACCGGATGTGGCGGCTGCGACTTCTCCTTTAGCTTTAACTACGTTTTGGGGCATTGTGTGGCCGTTGGTCACTGTGGGTAACTACTGACTTCAAAGCCACATTGCCTGAACTGAAGATCGGAGTGCCCGTTGAGTCTCGACACCAGGACAAGAACTAGAGAACCTAGGCCTGGCTGTGATTGAAAGCCACGTTGCCTGAACTGAAGGTCGGTGTCTGTATCTCTATCTAAAACAGTTTCGCATGAGAATGACTCCCAGGAAAGCCCACAATCCCGCCTGACTCTAAGTCACCACTGAACCCATCACCCCCTGCTGCTGTGACTGCTGCTGGGCTACAACAAAAGGAGGATGAAGAACGAAAGAGCAAAGAAGAGTGGGAAAGGAAAAGAGCGGCAGGGCTCCTCCTGGGCCGCTTTGCTCCGAAACACAATAAAAAAGGCTAATGTGCCGATAGATCATCCTGGCATTATGCAAAGTGCCCATTTGCATAACCATTATGCAAATGGGGCTTCCGTGGCTTTCAAGTGCCTCAGTTGCTCTCCCAGGGGAAGCCATTGAAAAAACTCACATTTTTCTACAAAGCAGGAGACGACAAAGCCATGTGTGTCTATTGTGGTTTTCCTGCATGAAAGTGAAAGGCGGTTGGACTGGATGGCCTCTGGGGTTGCTCCTATTATTATTACTTATTATTTATTATTATTATTATTGCAAAGGCTGGACAATTCTGGGGTTGCTCCTGTTGTTGTTCTTGTTTTGAGACTTAAGTATTCTATGCTAACGGGCACTCCGACCTTCGGTTCAGGTAACGTGGCTTTGAAGTCACAGCCAGGCCTACGTTCTCTAGTTCTTGTCTTGGTTTCGGGACTCAACGAGCACGCCGACCTTCAGTTCAGGCAACGTGGCTTTGAAGTCACAGCCAGGCCTACGTTCTCTAGTTCTTGTCTTGGTTTCGGGACTCAACGAGCACGCCGACCTTCAGTTCAGGCAACGTGGCTTTGAAGTCACAGCCAGGCCTACGTTCTCTAGTTCTTGTCTTGGTTTCAGGACTCAACGAGCACGCCGACCTTCAGTTCAGGCAACGTGGCTTTGAAGTCACAGCCAGGCCTACGTTCTCTAGTTCTTGTCTTGGTTTCGGGACTCAACGAGCACGCCGACCTTCAGTTCAGGCAACGTGGCTTTGAAGTCACAGCCAGGCCTACGTTCTCTAGTTCTTGTCTTGGTTTCAGGACTCAACGAGCACGCCGACCTTCAGTTCAGGCAATGTGGCTTTGAAGTCACAGCCAGGCCTACGTTCTCTAGTTCTTGTCTTGGTTTCAGGACTCAACGGGCATTCAAACCTTCAGTTCAGGCAACGTGGCTTTGAAGTCACAGCCAGGCCTGGGTTCTCTAGTTCATGTCTTTGTTTTGGGACTCAAGTCTTCTACGCCTTCTTTCCAACTTTCAGGTCATCTCCTCTCTGGACTTCGAGCACACTTGTTTGTGGAGTTTTCTTTTTTCTTTTTCCGAAATACCTGGTGCAACCCATTGGAGGAGGAGAAGAGGAGATGTTCAAATGGTGGAAAATTGGAACTTTTTCCGAGATAGTTTCTTTTTTTCCTCTCCGATGGTTCTCAGCATGACGCCTGCCAGGCAGAAGGCCCGAAGCATAGAAAATAATATCGATATATTTTCCTTAGATTCAGCCTAGAAGGTCCTAAGAGCTGGGAGGGGCCCCTGGAGGCCCTCTAGTCCATCCAGAATCCAAACCCTCCAGGCAGATGGCCATCCAACCTCCACGGAAGGAACATGGAAGCCTAGAAGGCTATCTAGCCCAACGTCATGGTAGAAAAGGAGTGGTCTAGATGGCCTTCAGGGTCCGGTATAACTCCAATTCATGGAAACATCATCCATTAAAATCAGAAGGGTATTTGAAGGCCATCTAGTCCAACTTCCTTCTGCCATTCATGGTAAAATTGGAGTTGGAAGAGGCCTTGAAGACCATCTAGACCAACCTTTCTTTACCAGGAGTGGTAGAAGTATGTCTAGATGGCCTCCATGGTCCCTTGAGTTGGAAATGTAGTCCATTTAGTCCATCTAGTCCAACTTCCTTCTGCCATTCATGGTAAAATTGGAGTTGGAAGAGACCTTGAAGACCATCTAGACCAGCCTTTCTTTACTAGGAGTGGTAGAAGTATGTCTAGATGGCCTTCATGGTCCCTAGAGATGGAAATGTAGTCCATTTAGTCCATCTAGTCCAACTTCCTTCTGCCATTCATGGTAAAATTGGAGTTGGAAGAGGCCTTGAAGACCATCTAGACCACCCTTTCGTTACCAGGAATGGTAGAAGTAAGTCTAGATGGCCTCCATGGTCCCTAGAGATGGAAATGTAGTCCATTTAGTCCATCTAGTCCAACTTCCTTCTGCCATTCATGGTAAAATTGGAGTTGGAAGAGGCCTTGAAGAGCATCTAGACCACCCTCTCTTTACCAGGAGTGGTAGAAGTAAGTCTAGATGGCCTCCATGGTTCCTTGAGTTGGAAATGTAGTCCATTAGAGTCCTTGAAGTCCATCTAGTCCAACTTCCTTCTGCCATTCATGGTAAAACTGGAGTTGGAAGAGGCCTTGAAGACCATCTAGACCACCCTTTCTTTACCAGGAGTGGTAGAAGTAAGTCTAGATGGCCTTCCTGGTCCCTTGAGTTGGAAATGTAGTCCATTAGAGTCAGGAGGAGCCTTGAAGAGCATCTAGTCCAATTTCCTTCTGCCATTCAGGGTAAAATTGGAGTTGGAAGAGGCCTTGAAGACCATCAAGACCACCCTTTCTTTACCATTAGTGGTAGAAGTAAGTCTAGATGGCTTTCCATCTTTGTCTTGGCTGCAAACGAAGTCTCCGTTGATCCACTTTCAGCCTTTCGCAGCAAATTTGAAGGCATGTCAACGGCCGCAAACATGACCGGCTCGGACGTGCATCAATCATAGCTCGTCAACTGCTTTGACAACAAGGATAAATGCCTCACCGAATCCGACAGCGGCCGCATGGGAGGAATCGGCACTCGGAACCGTTAGGGACACTCGAGTGGCCTCTTGCAGTCAATGGCGGGGGACATCACTATTCCTGGTTGGGCGGAAGTGATGGGAGCTGGAGTCCGTGGTGGACGATGGACTTCAGGCCAAGGACTTGTACGATCCGCTCCGGTTTTTAGTCTGAACTTTAAGGGAAATATCCAAAGTCTTATCTTGAGATGTTCTCCAAGACATCACTCTTCCTGGTTGGGCAGGAGTGATGGGAGCTGGAGTCCATAGTGGACGATGGACTTCAGGCCAAGGACTCGTACAATCCGCTCCGGTTTTTAGTCTAAACTTTAAGGGAAATATCCAAAGTCTTATCTTGAGATGTTCTCTAAGACATCACTCTTCCTGGTTGGGCGGAAGTGATGGGAGCTGGAGTCCATGGTGGACGATGGACTTCAGGCCAAGGACTTGTACGATCCGCTCCGGTTTTTAGTCTGAACTTTAAGGGAAATATCCAAAGTCTTATCTTGAGATGTTCTCTAAGACATCACTCTTCCTGGTTGGGCGGAAGTGATGGGAGCTGGAGTCCGTGGTGGACGATGGACTTCAGGCCAAGGACTTGTACGATCCGCTCCGGTTTTTAGTCTGAACTTTAAGGGAAATATCCAAAGTCTTATCTTGAGATGTTCTCCAAGACATCACTCTTCCTGGTTGGGCAGGAGTGATGGGAGCTGGAGTCCATAGTGGACGATGGACTTCAGGCCAAGGACTCGTACAATCCGCTCCGGTTTTTAGTCTGAACTTTAAGGGAAATATCCAAAGTCTTATCTTGAGATGTTCTCTAAGACATCACTCTTCCTGGTTGGGCGGAAGTGATGGGAGCTGGAGTCCATGGTGGACGATGGACTTGTACGATCCGCTCCGGTTTTTAGTCTGAACTTTAAGGGAAATATCCAAAGTATTATCTTGAGATGTTCTCCAAGACATCACTCTTTGGTTGGGCGGAAGTGATGGGAGCTGGAGTCCGTGGTGGACAATGGACTTGTACAATCCGCTCCGGTTTTTAGTCTTGAACTTTAAGGGAAATATCCAAAGTCTTATCTTGAGATGTTCTCTAAGACATCATCCAAAGTCTTATCTTGAGATGTTCTCTAAGACATCACTCTTCCTGGTTGAGCAGAAGTGATGGGAGCTGGAGTCCATGGTGGACGATGGACTTCAGGCCAAGGACTCGTACGATCCGCTCCGGGTTTTAGTCTGAACTTTAGAGTATTATCTTCAGTGGGGATTTATTTTCAACCTAGTTTTCTGCACGGAAGCGGCACCAAGGCGTGAGTGGAGTGCCACTTCTCCTCCGCTCGTGCCTTCCTTGCCGAGAGAACCCACGTTGCTGTCGCTCCGGATCTCCTTCTCGGCGCCGAAGCCTCCTTCCTCAATCCGACAAGGCGCTTCTCGGCCTCCTCCGCGCGGCGGTTCTGGGCCCAAAGGAGCCGGATGGAAGGCCGCTGCGCGCCGAGGCGACAGGGCTTTTATGGCGTCACTTTGCATCAGGAAGACACATCGTTGGGAAGTGACTACTCAAGGTTCTAGAGCGAGAAGCCCAAGGGACACCCACAGGAAGGAAGGAAGGCACCGTCCAAGCACTTCCGACAGAAGGCCACCCACGAAGGCAACGTCCAGTACTTCCCGACAGATGAAGACAACATTCCAGGTCCTCCCGAGAGATGGTCATTGTAATGAAGAGCAGAGTTTAAAAAAGTCAGTCAGTCTGTGCTCTGATGAGGCACAGGGAAGACTGATTCCAGGTTGATGGGATCAAGGAGACTCAATTGTTCATTTTGAGTCGGTTTTAAATAAGTTTGGTGACTTATTTAATGTAGTCTGTGTCCTGGAAAGGCACAGAGATTCTGTGATAGTATATCACAGGGGTGACTGTGGTTTGAAGTCAGCGGATGGTCCAAGTTTCAGACTTTGGGAACCAATCCCAGCTGGACTCACAGAGATACACTGAAGTAACAGTGGTCATGAAGGCACCATCCACCAACGAAGGCACCATCCAATACTTCCCAATAGATAAAGACACCATCCAAGTCCTCCCGAGAGATGGTCATCCATGAAGACACCATCCAATACTTCCCGACAGATGAAGGCATCATCTAAGTCCTCCTGACAGAAGGTCATCCATGAAGGCACCATCCAAAGCTCCCCAACAGATGGTCATGAAGACACTATCCAATACTTCCCAACAGATGAAGGCACCATCCAAGTACTCCTGACAGATGGTCATTGTAATGAAGTACGAATTCTGGTTTACAGATGTTATGTTTAATTGTGTGTTTGTGTTTTAGAAGGGTAAGTATTGCAGTTATTGCCTCTCAGCACTCAGAGGCTGGTTGCCAAGGAGAACTAGGCGGAGCCAACTGCCGTTTAGTTGAAGAAGTGCAGAATTTAAAAAAGTCAGTCAGTTTGTGCTCTGATGAGGCACAGGGAAGACTGATTCCAGGTTGATGGGATCAAGGAGACTCAATTGTTCATTTTGAGTCGGTTTTAAATAAGTTTGGTGACTTATTTAGTGTAGTCTGTGTCCTGGTAAGGAACAGAGAATCTGTGATAGTATATCACAGGGGTGACTGTGGTTTGAAGTCAGCGGATGGTCCAAGTTTCAGACTTTGGGAACCAATCCCAGCTGGACTCACAGAGATACACTGAAGTAACAGTGGTCATGAAGGCACCATCCACCAACGAAGGCACCATCCAATACTTCCCAATAGATAAAGACACCATCCAAGTCCTCCCGAGAGATGGTCATCCATGAAGACACCATCCAATACTTCCCGACAGATGAAGGCATCATCCAAGTCCTCCTGACAATTGGTCATCCACGAAGGCATCATCCAATACTTATCAACAGATGAAGGCACCATCCAAGTTCTCCTGACAGATGGTCATCCATGAAGGCACTATCCAATACTTCCCAACAGATGAAGGCACCATCCAAGTCCTCCTGACAGATGGTCATCCGTGAAGGCATCATCCAATACTTCCCAACAGATAAGGACACAATCCAAGTCCTCCTGACAGATGGCCATCAACGAAGGCACCATCCAATACTTCCCGACAGATGAGGATACCATCCAAGTCCTCCCGAGAGGTGACCATCCATGAAGGCACCATCCAAGCCCTCCCAGCAGATGGCCATCCACGAATCTTGGGAGACATGATAATGGACTATGCTTCAATGCCTGGTTCCTCTAAGTGAAGGCTGACGGAAGGGAGCTCCATTACGTCCCTCTAATTTCACAATTGCAGATGTGACTAATTAATATTTCAGGACGCGTGTTTCTCGCTCCCTTTTCCGAGGCCTTGACGTTGACGGACGTCCCGCCCAATCGTTTTTGCTTAATGTCATCTCCAAATAATGCAGTAAGAAAAAAAATCCCCGGCACAAATTAATGATGTATTATCGTTTGCTGCGAAGGAAGATTATTCATTCCTCCGTCGGAACCTTTCCTTCATTCCTGCTTTTTTCCAAATGAGATCAGAACTAGTTTGCCTCTGCCTTCCTCACAATAACAACAACATTATTATTATTATTATTATTATTATTATTATTATTATTATTATTATTATTTTATTATGACACAGCAAACAAGATAATATGCTGGATTTCGTTTATTATTATTATTATTATTATTATTATTTGTTATCTGCAGAGTATGTGCTATAAGGACATGGGACCAATAAAATTCCAATAAAATCCCAATGAAACTCCAATGCAATCTCAATCCAATACCATTGCAACACCAATGTAATCCCAATGCAATCCCAATAAAACCCCAATGAAATTCCAGTAAAATCCCATTGAAACTCCAATGTAATCCCGATGCAATCCCAATAAAACCCCAATGAAATTCCAGTAAAATCCCATTGAAACTCCAATGTAATCCCGATGCAACCCCAATGCAACTTCAACTAAACCCCCATGCAACCCCAATGACATCCCAATGCCACCCCAATGCAACCCCAATGACATCCCAATGCAACCCCAATGCCACCCAATGCAACCTCAATGCAAACTCCAATGCCATCCCAATGCAACCTCAATGCAACCCCAATGCCTTCCCAATGCAACCCCAATGCAACCCCAATGACATATCAATGCAACCCCAATGCCATCCCAATGCAATCCCAATGCCACCCCAATGCAACCTCAATGACATTTCAGTGCAACCCCAATGCAATCCCAATGCCATCCCAATGCAACCCCAATGCAACCCCAATGACATCCCAATGCAACCCCAATGCCACCCAATGCAACCTCAATGCAAACTCCAATACCATCCCAATGCAACCTCAATGCAACCCCAATGCCTTCCCAATGCAACCCCAATGCAACCCCAATGACATATCAATGCAACCCCAATGCCATCCCAATGCAATCCCAATGCCACCCCAATGCAACCTCAATGACATTTCAGTGCAACCCCAATGCAATCCCAATGCCATCCCAATGCAACCCCAATGCAACTTCAATGCAACTTCAATGCAACCTTAATGCAACCCCAATGCCATCCCAATGCCACCCCAATGCCACCCCAATGCCATCCCAATGCCATCCCAATGCAACCTCAATGCAACCCCAATGACATATCAATGCAACCCCAATGCCATCCCAATGCAACCTCAATGCAACCCCAATGACATATCAATGCAACCCCAATGCCATCCCAATGCAACCTCAATGCAACCCCAATGCCACCCCAATGCAACCTCAATGACATTTCAGTGCAACCCCAATGCAATCCCAATGCCACCCCAATGCAACCTCAATGACATTTCAGTGCAACCCCAATGCAATCCCAATGCCACCCCAATGCAACCCCAATGCAACCCCAATGCAACTTCAATGCAACCTTAATGCAACCCCAATGCCATCCCAAGGCAACCCTAATGCCACCCCAAATGTCAATGAAAAACTCCAGTGTAATCCCACCACAATCTCAATGCAATCCTAATGAAACCCCAATAAAATACCAATGAATCTTCAATGTAATCCTAACGCGACCCAATGCAATCTCAATCTGATCCCATTGCAATCCCAATGCAATCTCAACACAATCCCAATGCCATCGCAGCGCCATCCCAATGACATCTCAATGCAACCCCAATGCCATCCCAATGCAACCTCAATGACACCCCAATGACACCCCAATGCAACCCCAATGCAACCTCAATGCCACCCCAGTGCAACCTCAATGCAACCCCAATGCCACCCCAATGCAACCCCAATGACATCTCAATGCAACCCCAATGCAACCCCAATGACATCCCAATAGCATCCCAATGAAAATTCAACTAAACCCCCATGCAACACCAATGCCACCCCAATGACACCCCAATGCAACCCCAATGCCACCCAATACCATCCCAATGC
Organism: Anolis carolinensis; assembly: GCF_035594765.1. Classification (NCBI taxonomy): domain Eukaryota; kingdom Metazoa; phylum Chordata; class Lepidosauria; order Squamata; family Anolidae; genus Anolis; species Anolis carolinensis. The sequence goes on from NW_026943818.1 coordinate 29,952,119, forward strand.
CATCCCAATGCAACCCCAATGCAACCCCAATGCCATCCCAATGCAACCCCAATGCAACCCCAATGCCATCCCAATGCAACCGCAATGCCACCCCAAATGTCAATGAAAAACTCCAATGTAATCCCACCACAATCTCAATGCAATCCAAATGAAACCCCAATAAAATACCAATGAAACTTCAATGAAGTCCTAACGCGACCCCGATGCAATCTCAATCTGATCCCATTGCAATCCCAGTGCAATCTCAACACAATCCCAGCGCCATCCCAATGACATCTCAATGCAACCCCAATGCAACCCCAATGCCACCCCAATGCAACCCCAATGCCACCCCACATGTCAATGAAACTCCAATGTAATCCCACCACAATCTCAATGCAATCCTAATGAAACCCCAATAAAATACCAATGAAACTCCAATGTAATCCTAATACGACCCCGATGCAATCTCAATCTGATCCCATTGCAATCCCAATGCAATTCCTAAAGTCCTCCCAACGCAATCCGATCCCAATGTGATCCGAAGTCCTACCCTTGAGCTCCATGGGGACATCCCAGCTTCTCGTGTCCTCTCGGAAAGGTTTCCGCCTTTTTCTCCCGATGCCGATCCGACCTGGAAAAAAACACAATGCGGACAAGTCGTTGCAAACTTTTTCATGATTGTGGAATAAGTAAGTGCTTTCCCCCCAAAAATCCCCGCCTCCTTCATTAATCACCGGGTAGAATTGGAAGTAATTGGGGATGATTAGCGCAATTACAGCGCAGCTGCAGAAAACCCCATTAATCTTGATTCCATCCCAGTTGCATTTCCTGCCCTGAGGAACTCTCCGCATAGGATCTGGGGAGAAACCATCCGGTCTGGGTTCCTTCCCGGGCTTTAATCCAACTCTTACGTAAGGATTAACGAATTTAGTTGGGAAATATGCTTCGCGCAAAGGTCTAACCGGGACAACCAGAGCTCCAAACTGGGCCAGAGATGGAGGCAGACCAGCTCCAAACTGGAAGTCGGCCAACGGCTCCGGAGGAGACGGGTTTCTGGAGCCAGAAACTGGGTCGACGGAGCGAGTCGAGGTTAAAAAGTGGAGCGTTTCACAGAACGGTTTCATGAAGAACACGCCAAAAAATAAATAACAGATGGTAGATATAGATGGACGGAGAGATGACCTCAGGAGAACAGGGTCACCATGGCTTTGAAGGACCCGAGGAAGGTGGAGAGACCCAACTGAGGAAGCTAGAGCTTTGCAAGAACTGAGCAAGTGGTTGGACTCCATCAAGACCTGAGAAGGTGGAGAAACGCAACCAAGGAAGACATGGTTTTTGAAAGACCATAAAGGAAGCCATGGCTTTGCTAGAACTTAGAAGATGGATAGAGTTAACCAAGGAAGCCATGGCTTTCCAAGACCTGAGAAGGTGGGTGGACTCCATCAAAGAACTGCAAGACCTCAGAAGATGACTTAGAAGTCAAGGAGATTCAACCAAGGAAGCCATGGCTTTCCAAGACCCGAGAAGGTGGATGGACTCCATCAAGGAATTCCAAGATATTCCAAGGAATTCCGAGATGTTGCAAGAACTTAGAAGTCAAGGAGATTCAACCAAGGAAGCCATGGCTTTCCAAGACCTGAGAAGGTGGGTGGACTCCATCAAAGAACTGCAAGACCTCAGAAGATGACTTAGAAGTCAAGGAGATTCAACCAAGGAAGCCATGGCTTTCCAAGACCCGAGAAGATGGCTAGAGTCAACCAAGGAAGCCATGGCTTCAAAAGACACAAGAAAGTTGGATAGACCCAACCAAGGAAGCCATGGCTTTCCAAGACCTGCGAAGGTGGATGGACTCCATCAAGGAACTGCAAGACCCAAGAAGATGTATAGAGTCAACCAAGGAAGCCATGACTTTGAAAGAAATGGGAAAGTGGGATAGATTCAACCAAGGAAGCCATGGCTTTCCAAGACCTGAGAAGGTAGATGGACTCCATCAAGGAATTCCAAGATATGAGAAGATGGATAGAGTCAACCAAGGAAGCCATGGCTTTGCAAGAACTTAGAAGTCAAGGAGAATAAACCAAGGAAGCCATGGCTTTCCAAGACCTGAGAAGGTGGGTGGACTCCATCAAGGAACTGCAAGACCTCAGAAGATGTATAGAGTCAACCAAGGAAGCCATGACTTTGAAAGACATGAGAAAGTGGGATAGACTCAACCAAGGAAGCCATGGTTTCCAAGACCTGAGAAGGTGGGTGGACTCCATCAAAGAACTGCAGGACCTCAGAAGATGAATAGAGTCAACCAAGGAAGCCATGGCTTTGCAAGAACTTAGAAGTCAAGGAGAATAAACCAAGGAAGTCATGGCTTTCCAAGACCCGAGAAGGTGGATGGTCTCCATCAAGGAATTCCAAGATATGAGAAGATGGATCGAGTCAACCAAGGAAGCCATGGCTTTGAAAGACCTGAGAAGGTGGGTGGACTCCATCGAGGAACTGCAAGATCTGAGAAGAGGAGTAAACTCAACCAAGGAAGCCATGTCTTCGGAAGACTTGAGGAGATGGGCAAACTCAGTCCAGGAGGCCACAGCTTTGGAAGATGGATGGTTGAGGACAAGTAGACCTGGAAGCCTTGTGGCTGATCCACAAGGGAGACATCCTCCTCCTCCTCTTCCCTTGGTGATTGGTGGAGGGTCCCAAGGCCTTCCTGGAGGCCCTGAGGTCACAATGGCCCCACCAAACAGCTGTGGCCCCAAAGGCCATGGAGACCCCCAGCCAGGCCTGAGCTCATAGTGGCCTTCCAGGAGGCATCTCCAGTAGTGAGCTCAGCCGAGATGTTGGTGAGCATTCCTTCCTCCTTCGTTCCGTTGCCTCTCTGTCCACTTCTTCTGGTCTTCAGGAGGGCTCCCATCCCAGACCCAACCTCGGTTGGCCTTGCTTAGATGGGATCTCTCAAGGCCTCCTTGGAATCATCTTCACGAGGGTTCAGAAGGGCTGCTGTTTTTGAGAAACAGGGAGGCAGGGAGGACGGTCAGCCCTCGGGGATGACCGGTGGGGACGGATGGACAGAGTCCGGGGTATTTTAAGCCTGGAGAAGCTGTGACTAAGAGGCGAGGAGACAGCCGTCTTCAGGCATCAGAAGGGTTGTCACGTTGACGTGGAGCAAACATGCCTGTCGGGCTTGCAAGTCCCAAAATACTCCAGGCAGTGTGACCATTTGGTGGTCCTCCTCCTTCCATTGGTGGCCATCTTCTTCTTCTTCCATTGACCATCTTCCTTCTTCCATTGGTGGTTCCCCCTTCTCCCATTGAAGGCCATCTTCTTCCATTGAGGGCCTTCTTCTTCTACTGACGGTCCTCCTTCCATTGGTGGTCCTCTCTCGTCCATTGATGGTCCTCCTTCTTCCATTGACCATCTTCCTTCTTCCATTGGTGGTCCCCCCTTCTCCCATTGAAGGCCATCTTCTTCCATTGAAGGCCATCTTCTTCCATTGGTGGCCCTCCCTCGTCCATTGATAGTCCCCCTTCTTCCATTGACTATCTTCCTTCTTCCATTGGTGGTCCCCCCTTCTCCCATTGAAGGCCATCTTCTTCCATTGGTGGTCCTTTTTCCATTGGTGGCCCTCCCTTGTCCATTGATGGTCCCCTTTCTTCCATTGACTATCTTCCTTCTTCCATTGGTGGTCCCCCCTTCTCCCATCGAAGGCCATCTTCTTCCATTGGTGGTCCTTTTTCCATTGGTGGCCCTCCCTCGTCCATTGAAGGCCCCCCTTCTCCCATTGACCATCTTCCTTCTTCATTGGTGGCCACTGTTCTTCCATTGGAAACCATTCTTTGTCCATTGATGGTCCTCCTCCTTCCACTGATGGTCCTCTTCCTTCCATCACTGGCCATCTTCTTCCATAGGTGGTCAGCTCTCTTCCAGTGTTGCTCCTCAACCTTCCATTGGTGGACGCCCTTCTTCCAATGAAGGTCCTCCTTCTCCCATTGATCATCTTCCTTCTTCATTGGTGGCCACTGTTCTTCCATTGGAAGCCACTCTTTGTCCATTGATGGTCCTCCTCCTTCTGCTGATGGCCCTCTTCCTTCCATCATTGGCCATCTTCTTCCATTGGTGGTCCTTTTTCTTCCATTGGAAGCCATTCCTTTTCCATTGATGGTCCTCCTCCTTCCACTGATGGTCCTCTTCCTTCTATCATTGGCCATCTTCTTCCATTGGTGGTCAGCTCTCTTCCAGTGTTGCTCCTCAACCTTCCATTGGTGGACGTCCTTCTTCCAATGATGGCCCTCCTTCGTTGGGAGATCCTTCGTTGGGAGATCCTTTGTTGGGAGATCCTTCGTTGGGAGGCTAGATGGCCCTAGGGGATCCCTTGCGATTGAGGCACGTTGATTTCCTTCACGCACTTCTGAACCCTTTGGAGAACATCCCATGGGTGATGGTCTTCAACAAGACATCGTTGAAGACCATCACCCATGGGATGTTCTCCAAAGGGGCCTCCTCCGCTGTTCCTTGTTCCTAATGCACGTGGTTTCTTTGTCAGGGAAAGACGGCCGCGGTCCCGACTCCCTTCGCCCAGCGCCAGCGCAAGGAGGTCTTCTCCTCCTCCTCGGGGTACAAGTCCGAATACACCCTCTTCCACCCCCGGCGCGTGATCAAGTACATCTTCCTGGACGGCAGTCAGAACGTGGTCCCGTCACCGGCCCTTTCTGCCGGGTTCGACTCCCAGGTGGGATACCTGGAGCCCACCAAGAGCTACCCGCTGGTCATCCAGGGACAGAGCTGGGCCCCGGACCCCGAGCGCCTCCCCATCTTCGTCTCGCTCTCCAAGAAGCCCCACCAGACCTCCTGGGACCGGCCCCTCATCTCCCGTGACCGGCTGCCCGTCTTCCGACAGCTCTGCGGAGAAGTGGCGGCCCAGGGGCCCTCCGCGCCCCCCCATAAGGGCCCCGGCGACAAAGAGGGGAAGCCCAAGGAGCGGGTCGAGGTGGACCTGGCAGAGAACATGGAGGAGGAGGAGGAGGAGGACGGAGAGGATGAAGGCCCCGAAGACAAGGGGGCCGGGAGGGAACGGGGCGCAGAGTCCTAAGGGGGCCACCCCGGATCCGGAATAAAGTCCCTGGTGCCAACAGTCCGAGGAGTCTGGGCTTTCTTCTATAGACAGAATCATGGAGTTCAAAGAGACCATCTATGGAGTTGGAAGAACCGTCAATGACACATAGATAGATGGAGTTGGAGGAGACCCCAAGGGATGTCTATGATGGATGGATGGATGGATGGATGGATGGACGATAGAATCATGGAGTTGGAAGAGACCTCAAGGGGCATCTATGATAGATGGATGGATGGATGATAGTATCATGGAGGAGACCCCAAGGGCCATCTACGATAGATGGATGGATGGACAATAGAATCATGGAGTTGGAAGAGACCTCAAGGAGCATCTATGATAGATGGATGGATGGAAGATAGTATCATGGAGGAGACCTCAAGGGGCATCTACGATAGATGGATGGATGGATGGATGGATGGATGGACGATAGAATCATGGAGTTGGAAGAGACCCCAAGGAGCATCTATGATAGATGGATGGATGGATGATAGTATCATGGAGGAGACCCCAAGGGGCATCTATGATAGATGGATGGATGGATGGATAGATGATAGTATCATGGAGTTGGAGGAGGCCCCAAGGGACATCTACGATAGATGGATGGATGGATGGACGATAGAATCATGGAGTTGGAGGAGACCCCAAGGGACGTCTATGATGGATGGATGGATGGATGATAGAATCATGGAGTTGAAAGAGACCTCAAGGGCCGTCTATGATGGATGGATGGATGGATGGAAGGATGGATGATAGTATCATGGAGTTGGAGGAGACCGCAAGAGACATCTACAATAGATGGATGGATGGATGGATGGACAATAGAATCATGGAGTTGGAAGGGACCCCAAGGGGCATCTATGATAGATGGATGGATGGAAAGATGGACGATAGAATCATGGAGTTGGAGGAGACCTCAAGGGCCGTCTATGATGGATGGATGGAAGGATGGATGGATGATAGTATCATGGAGTTGGAGGAGACCCCAAGAGACATCTACAATAGATGGATGGATGGATGGACAATAGAATCATGGAGTTGGAAGAGACCTCAAGGGACGTCTACGATAGATGGATGGATGGAAAGATGGACGATAGAATCATGGAGTTGGAAGAGACCCCAAGGGGCATCTAGGATAGATGGATGGATGGATGATAGTATCATGGAGGAGACCCAAAGGGCCATCTACGATAGATGGATGGATGGATGGACAATAGAATCCTAGAGTTGGAAGAGACCTCAAGGGACATCTACGATAGATGGATGGATAGATGGACGGACAATAGAATCATGGAGTTGGAGGAGACCCCAAGGGCCGTCTATGATAGATGGATGAATGGATGGATGTACGATAGAATCATGGAGGAGACCCCAAGGGACATCTACGATAGATGGATGGATGGACGTACGATAGAATCATGGAGTTGGAAGAGACCCCAAGGGCCATCTAGTCCAATGCCATGAAATGCTTGGATTGAGTGGGGTCGGACTAGATGGTCTTTCCAACTGCATGATTCTATCTCCTATCTATCATGAGAGGTTGGACTGGATACTCCTTGGGGTCTCTTCCATGATTCTATAATCAATCAATCTATCTATCTATCTATCTATCATGAGAGGTTGGACTGGATAGTTCTTGGGGTCTCCTCCATGATTCTATAATCTATCAATCAATCTATCATAGATGGTCCTTGGGGTCTCTTCCATGATTCTATAATCTATCTATCTATCTATCTATCTATCTATCTATCTATCTATCTATCTATCTATCTATCATGAGAGGTTGGACTGGATAGTTCTTGGGGTCTCCTCCATGATTCTATAATCAATCAATCAATCTATCTATCTATCTATCTATCATGAGAGGTTGGACTGGATAGTCCTTGGGGTCTCCTCCATGATTCTATAATCTATCAATCAATCTATCATAGATGGTCCTTGGGGTCTCTTCCATGATACTATAATCTATCTATCTATCTATCTATCTATCTATCTATCTATCTATCTATCTATCTATCATGAGAGGTTGGACTGGATAGTTCTTGGGGTCTCCTCCATGATTCTATAATCAATCAATCAATCTATCTATCTATCTATCTATCATGAGAGGTTGGACTGGATAGTCCTTGGGGTCTCCTCCATGATTCTATAATCTATCAATCAATCTATCATAGATGGTCCTTGGGGTCTCTTCCATGATACTATAATCTATCTATCTATCTATCTATCATCTATCTATCTGTCATGGGAGGTTGGACTGGATAGTCCTTGGGGTCTCTTCCATGATTCTATGATTAATCTATCTATCTATCTGTCATGGGAGGTTGGACTGGATAGTCCTTGGGGTCTCTTCCAACCATGATTCTCCACCCATCCATCTATCTATCATAGATGGTCCTTGGGGTCTCCTCCATGAGTCTATCTTCTATCTAGCTACTAAACACACCCCGAAATGCAGTCTGGACGCCCTCTTCCCAGCTCCAGATCTCCACCTTGCTTTGGGGTTCGTCTGGATGACCCTTGTGGACCCTTTTTCCGATTCCCATTTCCGGAGTCTGGGGAAACGATTTTTGTGAGAGAATGTCTTTGATGCTCGAGGAAGAGCCCGGCCTCTGCGGGAGATGCTACGGCGGGGTGTGCTCTTTCCATTACTAAGCCACTTGGCACAGGCCGGGCTTTGCTTTATTCCTCCTCCTCCTTCTCTTCTCGGGGATTTAATGCCGTAATTGCGGCGCGGAGACAAGCTCCATCAATCCGAGCTCTTTGATGGAAGGCTGCGAGGGCAACACGTGCCGCGAGGCAGGAGATCCCTCTCCGGAAACAAACCGGGTTTGAAAGCCAGAGCCAGGCAGGTTAACATTGGGGGCAAAGGGACACTCGGTGGGGCCACCCCGTCCCCCTCCAGGCCTTCGCGCGACTGCTAGTTCCGCGTTTCCGAAGCCAGCACGACGCCGCAAGGGAAACCGAGGCGCGGCCGTGATAGATCTGCGCCTCCGTCTCAACAGCCTTGGACGCGAGGACAATGGAAGAGGAGGCGAGAGGGGAAAGGCCGCACGGAAGAGGCAGAGGGACACCCGCCACTCCAAAGGGACAGAGGACATCAATACGTGGCTGAGCTAAATGCACAGCCATACATCTTCTAAATCTATATCTATATATATCTATATATATAAAAGAGTGATGGCATCACGGCGACGCACAAAACAACAAAACTACAGGCCCCCCAACCTCAAAATTTGACAACACAACCCATGATCCACGCCTCTAGGTTGATACAACAAAAAGAAAAGAAAAATAAAGTCCTCATTAGAGGGAGAGGAATAATTGCTTTTATCCAATTGCTGCCGGTTTAGAGGGCTAATCTCTGCCCACTTGGTCTCCTAGCAACCCACTCAACCCAGGGGACAGGCACAGTTAGGCCTCACTTAGGCCTCTTCCACAGATTATCTGATTTTAACTGGATTATATGGCAGTGTAGACTCAAGCTGTGTAGCTGTGTGGAAGGGCCATATAATCCAGTTCCAATAAGAGAATCTGTATTTTATAGGCAGTGTGGAAGAGGTCTAAGTGAGGCCTAACTCTGCCTGTCCCCTGGGCTGAGTGGGTTGCTAGGAGACCAAGTGGGCGGAGCTTAGCCTTCTAACTGGCAGCAATTGGATAAAAGCAATTATTCCTCTCCCTCTAATTAGGACTTTATTTTTCTTTTCTTTTTGTTGTATGAACGTAGGGGCATGGATGAGGGGTTGTGCTGCCAAGTCTAGTGTTTCTGGGATGTGTAGTTTTGTTGTTTTGTCCTAGGCCTAAATGCCATTACCCTTTTATATATATAGATATAGATATACATATATTGATAATATTATAATGTATTACATTAGGATACTGAAAATAACACAATTTAATAATATTAATTATATATTATATATTAAATCTAATATTACTAATAATTTTACAATGTAATGATATAGTACAATATAGTAATTTAATGCTAGTCTTGTACTATGCTAATAATATAATGTATTGTATGTGAATGGAATTCCCCTGAGGGAGGGTTGTCCGGGGCGCAGATGTGAGCATCGATTGCCACCCACCTGGGCCCCGTCCCTTCCCCGGGGGTCCATCAGCGCCCCCCCTCACCCCCCCCCCCCCACCCATTATGCATTATGGTTATTATCGCATTTTGCATTAGTGCCACTCCGGAGAGTCTCCGCTTGCGGGAGTGACGGGAGGTCACCCATTTCGGAAGGAGAAGCAATATCTATATATATTAAAGGGTAATGGTATCGCGGCACCGGACAAAACAACTAAACTAAACGCCCCACAACCTTGAAATTTGACAGCACAACCCATCATCCACGGCTCTAGGTTGATACAACAAAAAGAAAAATAAAGTCCTAGCCACAGCAATGCGTGGCGGGGCACAGCTAGTATCTATATATATATAAAGGAGTGATGGCATCGCGGCACTGGACAAAACAACTAAACTACAGGCCCCCCAACCTTGAAATTTGACAACACAACCTCTCATCCACGCCTCTACGTTCATACAACAAAAAGAAAAGAAAAATAAAGTCCTATCACAGTAACACGTGGCCGGGCACAGCTAGTATATATATATATATCTCCATCATATCTATGGCTGGATGGCCATCTGTTGAGAGTGCTAGAATGGGGCCTGGCGGAAGGAAGTCGGACTAGATGGCTTTTAAGGGCCTTTCCGATTCTAGGTGAAGGCCTTTCCGGTCCTCTGAGCATGCACAGAGTGCAAAAGGATGCCCATAGCGCATGGCTGATATCTATCAATCACGTCTATGGCTGCATGGCCATCTGTCGGGAGTGCTTGAATGGGGCCTGGCTGAAGGAAGTTGGACTAGATGGCCTTTAGGGCCCCTTCTGATTCTAAGCGAAGGCATTTCCAGTCCTTTGAACATGCACAGAGTGCAAAAGGTTGCCAATAGACCTCAACGATGTGCGTAAGGAACGGGAGCCATTCATCTCTCTATCTCGCTAGCAGACAATATTCCGGGCCTTTCAAGAAAGCAACACAAAGAACTATTTGGGGAATTACGGGACGGACGGACAGCGGCGCCCGAGGCGGAAATCTTGTTTGTCGCCGAAGAAAAGGGACGAAGACGCAGGGAGCAGATGGCGGAGCGAGAGCCTTTGAAGCCGGCGCTCCTTGCCGTCGCCTTCACACAAATCGAAGGCTTTGGAGGTTTATTTTTGAAATTGGGCCATAATGGAGACACGCTCAGCAAGTCAGTCCTCTAGTCAGTGCAAATGTCGTCTAGCCCAGCCCTGTGTTAATGCACAGGTTAATGCAATCTGCTTTGATTGAAGTCAAATATCAGAAACTCCTCAAAGCACAGCAGACAAAAAACCAGTACAAGAAAGCCGCACTACAAACTAGAGCTGACAGCTGGCACAAGTCAAACAAGCCGTCAAAGAAGAAGAACATGCCCTGGCAGAATATGGAAAGCAAAGCGAAGAACCTGCTTTGATTGAAGTCCAAAATCAGAAACTCCTCAAAGCACAGCAGACAAAAAACCAGTACAAGAAAACCGCACTACAAACTAGAGCTGACAGCTGGCACAAGTAAAGCAAGCAGTCAAAGAAGAAGAACATGCCCTGGCAGAATATGTAAAGCAAAGTGAAGAACCTGCTCTGATTGAAGTCAAAAATCAGAAACTCCTCAAAACATAGCAGACAAAGAATCAGTTACAAGAAAACCGCACTACAAACTAGAACTGACAGCTGGCACAAGTAAAGCAAGCAGTCAAAGAAGAAGAACATGCCCTGACAGGATATGTAAAGCAAAGTGAAGAACCTGCTCTGATTGAAGTCAAAAATTAGAAACTCCTCAAAGCACAGCAGACAAAAAACCAGTACAAGAAAACCGCACTACAAACTAGAGCTGACAGCTGGAACAACAAAACACTGCATGGAAAGTTCCTTGACAAAATTGAAGGAAAAGCTGATAAAGAGAAGACCTGGCTGTGGCTCACGAATGGGACCCTGAAGAAGGAAACAGAAGGCCTGATCCTTGCAGCCCAGGAGCAAGACATCAGGACAAAGGCCATTCAGCCCAAGATCGAAAAATCAGCTGATGACCCAAAATGCAGACTGTGCAAGGAAACCGATGAAACCATTGATCAATGTAAAATCACCAATGATGATGATGATGATGATGATGATAATGATATATTATGATTTATGAACCCCACAAACAAAGAATGCTCGGCTTGGAATGGGGTCCCTTGAGGTCATCTAGTCCAATCCCATTCGGCTCAATGCAAAATCGCCAATAATAATAATAAATTATTATGATTTATGAACCCTCCCAAAAACAAAGAATCCTAGGCTTGGAAAGGGGTCCCTTGAGGTCATCTAACTTGCACTTTCGGCCCAGTTTCTTTGGATCCAATCCAAGATTTTATCATTATATTTTTTTTCTATGTGATTTTTTATGACTTGTTTTTTATTGTTGATTGATCTGTTTTATTGTTCTGTTTTTTATATTGTTGATGTCCAGGCTTGGCCCCATGTAAGCCACCCCGAGTCCCTTCGAGGAGATGGGGCGGGGTATAAAAATAAAATAATAATAATAATAATATTCTCCTTATCAGCTTTTCCTTCAATTTTGTCAAGGAACATTCCATGCAATGTTTTGTTGTGCCAGCTGTCAGCTCTAGTTTGTAGTGCGGTTTTCTTGTACTGGTTCTGCTCTAGTTTGTAGTGCGGTTTTCTTGTACTGGTTCTGCTCTAGTTTGTAGTGCAGTTTTCTTGTACTGGTTCTGCTCTAGTTTGTAGTGCGGTTTTCTTGTACTGGTTCTGCTCTAGTTTGTAGTGCGGTTTTCTTGTACTGGTTCTGCTCTAGTTTGTAGTGCGGTTTTCTTGTACTGGTTCTGCTCTAGTTTGTAGTGCGGTTTTCTTGTACTGGTTCTGCTCTAGTTTGTAGTGCGGTTTTCTTGTACTGGTTCTGCTCTAGTTTGTAGTGCGGTCTTCTTGTATTGGTTCTGCTCTAGTTTGTAGTGCGGTTTTCTTGTACTGGTTCTGCTCTAGTTTGTAGTGCGGTTTTCTTGTACTGGTTCTGCTCTAGTTTGTAGTGCGGTCTTCTTGTACTGATTCTGCTCTAGTTTGTAGTGCGGTCTTCTTGTACTGGTTCTGCTCTAGTTTGTAGTGCGTTTTTCTTGTACTGGTTCTGCTCTAGTTTGTAGTGCGGTTTTCTTGTACTGGTTTTTTTTGTCTGGTTCTTCACTTTGCTTTACATATTCTGCCAGGGCATGTTCTTCTTCTTCTTTATTATTATTATTATTATTATTATTATTATTATTATTATTATTATTATTATTATCTAGTCCAGCCTCGTGTCAATGCAAATGCTCTAGGAGTCTAAGAAGAAGAAGGAAGGAAGGAAAGAAAGAAAGACAGAGCTATTTTGAGAGTCGGATAATTGTTTGTGGGAGGGATCCGTCCCCCCTTTTTCCCTTGCTAATTAAGACAGGGCTGTTTTTAGAGGAAGGGGGGCCTTCTAGGCCCCTTGCCAACGACTAGCGGCAATTAAAGAAATTAGCATCAAGGAGGCCCAAACGAGATGAGAAACAGCGCTGGATGCAAAAGGTCCCTGTCGCTCAGAGTTCTCCTAGACTGCAAAAAGGACCATGACTGCCAAATACTATTATTATTAACATCATTACTGCTGAAATTGTTGCTGTTGTTAGGGTTATTACAATATTTATTACTATTATTATTATTATTATTATTTCATTATTATATTTTATTATATTATATTATACTAGCTATGACCGGCCACGTGTTGCTGTGGCGAAGTCTGGTGGTATGGGAAATAAAGTATCTTATATTATCTGCTTAGAACTGGATTATATGAGGCTCCTTCTATACAGCTGGATAAAATGCACACTGAAGTGGATTATATGGTAGTGTGGACTCAAGATAATGCAGTGCAAAGCAGATAATATAAGATTATAAATGGGTTATATAGCTTGAGTCTGCCCTGCCATATAATCCAGTTAAAATCAGATAATCTGTATTCTGTAGGCAGTGTGGAAGAGGCCTAAGTGAGGCCTAACTCTGCCTGTCCCCTGGGCTGAGTGGGTTGCTAGGAGACCAAGTGGGCGGAGCTTAGCCTTCAAACTGGCAGCAATTGGATAAAAGCAATTATTCCTCTCTCTCTAATTAGGACTTTATTTTTCTTTTCTTTTTTTTTTTTTGTATCAACCTAGAGGCGTGGATGATGGGTTGTGTTGTCAAATTTCGAGGTTGGGGGGCCTGTAGTTTTGTTGTTTTGTGCGTCGCCGTGACGCCATCACTCTTTTATATATATAGATATAATACTATTATAATAACATATAATACCAATATTAAATTACAATACTATTATATTAAATTGTAATGGTATTAGAATAAAATATAATAGTTAAAATAAAATGCAATGATCTATATATATAAATGTGTGATGGCATCACGGCGACCAACAAAACAACAAAACTACAGGCCCCCCAACCTCGAAATTTGTCAACACAACCCATCATCCATGCCTCTAGGTTGATACAACAAAAAGAAAAGAAAAATAAAGTCCTAATTAGAGGGGGAGGAATAATTGCTTTTATCCAATTGCTGCCAGTTAGAAGGCTAAGCTCCTCCAACTTGGTCTCCTAGCAACCCAATAAAAAATAATAAAAAACACTAAAATTAATACAATAAAATACTATAACAGAAAATAACTAAAAATAATACAAGAAAATAATAAAATATAATAATTAAAAATATAACTTACAATAAAATTAATAAAAAATTGCAAATAACTTCAAATAAAAATTACACAACAATTTTTAACCAATACCACCTCCACTTTTCCACAGCAACGCATGGCCGGGCACAGCTAGTGTTATTATAATATTATTATATTATAATAGATGTACTTGCATTACCTGCATAATAATAATAATAATAATAATAATAATAATAATAATAATAATACATATTTCTGTAATAAATAGTAGATAGAGAGATCGGATCGTAGGAAGCTTCTGCTAAATTGAGCCTGGCTGGTAATGGCCCAGGTGGCATGTCGATTAATTAATGGCTAATTGCGCCCGATGTTTTAATTGTCTCCGGCGCGTACCTGGCGATCTGGAAAAAGCGATCCGAGGTTTAATTAGTTCCTAATCAGTTAGCGAAGGTAATTAAAGACGGCTTTGATCCCCACAGGTAAGGCACACCTGAGCACGGATAAGGAGAAGGAAACAGGCACAGAATAATAATAATAATAATTATTATTATTATTATTATTACTACTATTATTATTATCCTTTTGTATCACTCTAGAATGAGACCCATATATATATATAAATAATAATATAATAAATTAATATAAATATAATAAATTAATATTAATAATATAATAAATAATAAATAATAATATAATATATATATATATAAATATGTGTGTGTGAATGTGTCCAAGAGCCCTGCCAATGTCCTCCACAAAATAATAAAATATAATAATAAAATAATAAAATGTAATATAATATAATATAATAAATATAACAATATACAGTAGAGTCTCACTTATCCAACATAAACGGGCCGGCAGAACGTTGGATAAGCGAATATGTTGGATAATAAGGAGGGATTAAGGAGAAGCCTATTAAACATCAAATTAGGTTATGATTTTACAAATTAAGCACCAAAACATCATGTTATACAACAAATTTGACAGAAAAAGTAGTTCAATACGCAGTAATGCTATGTAGTAATTACTGTATTTACAAATTTAGCACCAAAATATCATGATGTATTGAAAACATTGACTACAAAAATGCGTTGGATAATCCAGAATGTTGGATAAGAGAGTGTTGGATAAGTGAGACTCTACTGTAATAATGAAAAATAATATAATAAAATATATACAATATAAATAATAAATATAACCGCATAATAACAAAACATAATAATATAATACCGAAATAAAATAATGTCATAACAAAAATTAATAATAAGGTAATTAAAATTAAGAAAAACAATAAAATATAACATTATAATACAAAATTATAATAAAGTAAACATGCTAATAAAATAAAATAAAATAAAATAAAATAAAGGAGGAAGTTGTGGCAAGGCTGCCCCCTGCTGGCAGAACGGAGAAAGCGAACACATTGGCACAGTTCAAACACTCCCGACAGATGTCCATCCAGTCTGTACGCAAAGGAGAGCCCATCAAACTCAAAGGAAGTCTATAGGCCATTAAGGTTGGAGGGTCCCAAAGGGTCACCTAGACTGACCCCAATCTTCAAGGGAACACAATTCAAGCACTCAAGGCAGATGGCCAGCTAGGTTGTGCTGAAAGGCCAACAAAGGAGGAGAGCCCATCAAGATCGAAGGGAATCTAGATCATGTATATGCATAGGTGTGTGCATAATTTTAAATATATATATATGTATATGTGTGTATATGTATGTACAGTATATGTATACCTACATATATGTATGTATGTGTGTATATTTATATATGTGTGTGTGTACGTATACATGTATATATGTATGTGTGTATGTACCTATATGTATGTGTGTATATGCATATGTTATGTATTTACATAAGTCTGTATATGTATACATATGCAAATGTGTGTACATGTATGTATACGTATGTATACATGCATACGTGTGTATATATATATATATATATATATATATATATGTATGCATGTGTGTATATATATACGTATGTATATGTGTGTATATGTATATATGCATATGTGTGTACATGTATGTATATGTATACATGCATACGTTTATATATGTGTGTGTATGCATGTATGTATATATAAGTCTGTATATGTATACATATGCATATGTGTGTACATGTATGTATGTGTATGTAAACATGCATATGTGTATATATATATATGTATGCATGTGTGTATATATATATGTATATGTGTGTATATTAATATATATGCATATGTGTGTACATGTATGTATATGTATACATGCATACGTGTATATATGTGTGTGTATGCATGTATGTATATATAAGTCTGTATATGTATACATATGCATATGTGTGTACATGTATGTATACATGCATACGTGTATATGCGTGTATGCATGTATGTATATATGTCTGTATATGTATATATATGCATGTGTTTACATGTAGGTATGTGTATGTATACATGTATATGTATGTATATATATATATATATATATATATATATGTATGCAAGTATGTATATATATATATATATATGTGTGTACATAGGTATATGTGTGTATATGTATATGTAAGTCTGTATATGTATATATATGCGTGTGTGTACATGTATGTATGTATACATGTACATGTGTATATATATGTATGCATGTATCTATATATGTATATGTGTGTACATATGTATATGTGTATATATATGTAAGTCTGTATATGTATATATATATGCATATGTGTGTACATGTACGTATGTATATGTATACATGTGTGTGTGTGTATATGTATGTGTATATGTAAGTCAGTATACGTATGTATATATATGTACATGAATGTATATGTATGTACGTATGTATAAGTATATATGTGTGTGTATATATGTATGTATATGTACAGTATACATAGGTGTGTATATGTATATATTTATATATTCCATTAAAGGGAGGGACCCTCAAAGGCCATCGAGTCCGACCCAAAGGGCACCACTAAACCATTCCCGGAAGAGGCACATCCAGCCTTCACAGCCAGTGAATGCCGGGAAGGAGGGGGCGTGGCGGATGGAAATGAGGGGGCGTGGCCTTCGCGGGGGAGGAGGCGGCCGCTTAGGAGGAGCCGGGGGCGTGGCTTCGCTGGTGACGTCACTCTCCCTCCCGCGCATGCGCCCTGGAGTCCGTAGGCCAGGTTCCAGAACGGGGTGAGTGGGGCCGCTCCGGGAGGGCGGGACGAGGCCGGGAGCCGGGCAAACGCGGAGGGAGCGAGCGAGCGAGCGAGCGAGCGGGGAAAGGCCTACCTCGAGTTCCAAGGCCTGAGGCCTAGTCCGGGGAAGGAGGCGCGGCTAGAGTTGCTGCGTCACCGCGCCGCGCTCGGCTGGGGGCGGGGCTTAGCCGCCTTCACTTTCGTTTTCCGCTTCCCTCGCTCCTCCCCTTTGGGGGCGGGGCCTACACCTCCCGCTTTCGTTTCCAGCCTTAGGGGCGTGGCTTAGACTCCACACGTCATTGCGAGGGCGTGGCTTGAGTTCTGCCCTTTGGGGCTTTCACTTTCTTTTTCCGGTAGGGGCGTGGCTTGGACTCTTCACTCGTCCCTCCCACTTGGGGGCGTGGCTTGGGCTTTTCAGCTCCCTTTGGAGGCGAGGCTTAGGCCTTTCATTCGTCCCTCCCATTTGGGGGCGTGGCTTGGGCCTTTCCGCTCCCTTTAGAGGCGTGGCTTAGGCCTTTCATTCGTCCCTCCCACTTGGGGGCGTGGCTTGGGCCTTTCCGCTCCCTTTAGAGGCGTGGCTTAGGCCTTTCATTCGTCCCTCCCACTTGGGGGCGTGGCTTGGACCTTTCAGCTCCGTTTAGAGGCGTGGCTTGGACTCTTCACTCGCCCCTCCCACTTGGGGGCGTGGCCTGGACCTTTCCGCTCCCTTTAGAGGCGTGGCTTAGGCCTTTCATTCATCCCTCCCTCTTGGGGGCGTGGCTTGGGCCTTTCAGCCCCCTATGGAGGCGTGGCTTAGGCTTCCACTTTCTTTTCCAGCCAGGGGGCGTGGCTTACACCCTCACGTCATTGTGGGGGCGTGGCTTGGGTTCAGACCCAAATGAATGAATATGTTTTGACATATGTTTTTAATGGGATGTTTTTTATTATGTCACGCAAACATACATTTTTAAAAAAATACTTTTTATTAAGATTTCTTTAATAATACAGTAATAATATAACAGTAATAAAGAAGGAAAAAAGAGAAAAAGAAAGATTAATATATAGATATGAAAAAAGGGGCTTAAATAGAACAGATGTAAGACTGCAAGTATCTATTTTGCTATGTGTATTACCTACACTAAATTGTGTATATTCTGGAAAAAAATTAATTAAAAATTTTGTTGTTATTGTTATAGTTACTTAATTGTAGTATATAGAAGAATATATATATATATATATATATATATATATATATATATATATATATCTTCTATATATATAAAAGAGTGATGGCATCACGGCGACCCACAAAACAACAAAACTACAGGCCCCCCAACCTCGAAATTTGACAACACAACCCATCATCCACGCCTCTAGGTTGATACAACAAAAAGAAAAGAAAAATAAAGTCCTAATTAGAGAGAGAGGAATAATTGCTTTTATCCAATTGCTGCCAGTTAGAAGGCTAAGCTCCGCCCACTTGGTCTCCTAGCAACCCAATAAAAAATAATAAAAAACACCAAAAAATAATAAAAAACACTAAAAAATTAATACAATAAAATACTATAATAACAGAAAATAACTAAAAATAATACAAGAAAATAATAAAATATAATAAATAAAAAGATAACTTACAATAAAATACAAATAACATCAAATAAAAATTATACCACAATTTTTAACCAATACCACCACCACTTTGCCACAGCAACACGTGGCCGGGCACAGCTAGTATATGTATATAGCGCATAGGCGAAGAAGAAATTGAAATATAAACATAGGTTAAAATTATCAGGATAGAGAATTGATGTTACACAGAAAAATGATTGGCATGTCATGTCATACATGATGCTGATGATGATTATTGAACTCCTTATGTTTATTACAGCTCAACTTCCTGTTCCACCCGCCCATGGATGGCGTAACTTCCTGTGGAGGCATAGAGTGGCGCTGGAGGTCCAAGGACATGCCTAGAGAGGCCTCATAGGTTCCTTAAAGGGGCGGCGTCATGGCGGAGCGAGGGGCGCACCTCACGGCGGCCTCCGCCCACGAAGACCGGCCCTCCATCTTCGAGGTGGTCGCCCAGGACAGCCTCATGTCCGCCCTCAGGCCGGCGCTCCAGCACGCGGTCAAGGTGACCACAGCATTACTATTGTATTATCAGCCTTTATTATTATTATTATTATTATTAGACTCACAGAGCTGGGAGGGACCCCTAAAGGCCATCCAGCCCAGCCCGCTTCTTCCTTTCCAGGCTGGAAGACACAGTCCAATCCCTCTTGGCAGAGGGCCAGCCACTCTTGGCTTCAAAACGTCTTTTATTTATTATTTACTATTTATTTATTTACAGTATTTATATTCCGCCCTTCTCACCCCAAAGGGGACTCAGGGCGGATCACATTACACATATAGGCAAACATTCAATGCCTTTAACATAGAACAAAGACAAGACAAACATAGGCTCCGAGCGGGCCTCGAACTCATGACCTCTTGGTCAGAGTGATTTATTGCAGCTGGCTGGCTGCTCACCAGCCTGCGCCACAGCCCGGGCCTACATTTATATCCCACCCTTCTCACCCCCAAAGGGGACTCAGAGGGGCTTACAAATTATATGTACCTCCAATATATTATATTATTACCCTAGTACAATATTAGCATTTCATTTACTATACTGTACTGTACCACTATACTGCAATATTAATAGTAATATTACATGTAATATATAAGCAATATTATTAATAGTATTATTATTATATATTATATGTATATTGTCTCTTTTGCCAAGGAGGAAGATATTATTATTATTATCCTCATCTCACCCCGAAAGGGACTAGGAGGGGCTTACAAATTATATGTACATCCAATATATTATATTATTACCCTAGTACAATATTAGCATTTCATTTACTATATTGTACTGTACCACTATACTGCAATATTAATAGTAATATTACATGTAATATAGAACTAATATTATTAATAGTATTATTATATTATATATATTATATGTATATAGTCTCTTCTGCCAAGGAGGAAGATATTATTATTATCCTCATCTCACCCCGAAAGGGACTAGGAGGGGCTTACAAATTATATGTACATCCAATATATTATATTATTACCCTAGTACAATATTAGCATTTCATTTACTATATTGTACTGTACCACTATACTGCAATATTAATAGTAATATTACATGTAATATATAATTAATATTATCATTAGTATTCTATTGTATTGCATTATAATATTATCAGTATTATATGTATATTATGTCTTCAGCCAAGGAGGGAGATATTATTATTATGATGATGATTATTATTATTATGATTATCATCCCCAGGTGCTGTCGGACTCGAACCCGGGGCGCTGGGGCTGGCTGTGGCGCGGCTTCGACGAGGCCTTTGCGGTGGCGGAGCTCCTCCTGCAGCACCACTTCCTCTCCCGCCGGGGGGGCTCCTTCTCGGAGAACTTCTACGGCCTGAGGAGGGTGGCCGCGGGCGTGGGGCCCTCCCCGGTGGCCCTGCCGGCCGGCCTGCGCTGGCGCTCGCTGGGCCTGCTGGTGGGGGCGCCCTACCTGGGGGCCAAGCTGGGGCGGCTGGTGGGGCGGCTGCGGGAGGAGCAGGACTACGCCATCCGCCCGCCCTCCTCCCCCCGCGCACGCCTCTGCCGGGCCGCCCTGGCCGCCTACCCCTTTGCCGCCCTGGCCTGGCAGGCCTGGCTCCTGGCCCAGCAGGTGGGCTACCTCCTGGGAAGGGCCCGGCAACACTCCCCGCTCCTGCGCATGGCCGGCGTGCGCCTCGCCCGCATCACCCCCCAGGACGGCGGCACCGCGGGGCACTCCGGCAGGTGAGTCCCAATGGGGAGGCCTGGGTGGCCCACCCGCCTGCTTTCTCCCTTCTCCAGCTCCATCTCCTTTCTCCAGCCCTGAGGTCCGCTTTCCCCATTCCCCTGCTCCCTTATTCCAGCCCTGAGAAAGCCTACTTTCTCCCCCAGCTATGCGGCCTGCTTTCTCCCTTCTCCAGCTCCATCTCCTTTCTCCAGCCCTGAGGTCCGCTTTCTCCATTCCCCTGCTCCCTTATTCCAGCCCTGAGAAAGCCTACTTTCTCCCCCAGCTATGCGGCCTGCTTTCTCCCTTCTCCAGCTCCATCTCCTTTCTCCAGCCCTGAGGTCCGCTTTCTCCATTCCCCTGCTCCCTTATTCCAGCCCTGAGAAAGCCTACTTTCTCCCCCAGCTATGCGGCCTGCTTTCTCCCTTCTCCAGCTCCAAAGTCTATTTTCCCCTTACTGGAGCTCTAAGAAAAGGCCTACTTTCTCCCTTCCCCAGCCTTGAGGTCTATTTTCCCTTCTCCTGCTCCCTTATTCCAGCCCTGAGAAAGCCTACTTTCTCCCCCAGCTATGAGGCCTGCTTTCTCCCTTCTCCCGCTCCACGGTCTATTTCCCCCTTACTGGAGCTCTGAGAAAAGGCCTACTTTCTCCCTTCCCCAGCCTTGAGGTCTACTTTCTCCAGCCCCGAGGTCTATTTTCCCTTCTCCCGCTCCCTTATTCCAGCCCTGAAAGAGCCTACTTTCTCCCTTCCCCAGCCCCAAGGTCTACTTTTCCCCTTACTCCAGCCCTGAGAAGGCCTTCTCCCCCAGATATGAGGCCTACTTTCTCCCTTCCCCAGCCCCACTTTCCCCCTTACTCCATCCCTGAGAAGGCCTACTTTCTCCAACCTCAGGGTCTCCTTTCTCCAACCCCGAGAAGGCCTGCTTTCTCCCTTCTCCACCTGAGAAGGCCTACCTCACCCCTCACCCCTCCCCATGTCCCGGTGGCCTCATCCCAGAGGGCCACTTCACCCCCTGTCTCCTCCTCTTCCTTGCAGCCTGTCCCACTGGCTCTCCACGGGCCTCTCGGTGGGGGTCTTCTTCCTACAGTTCCTGGAGTGGTGGCACTCTCCCGAGAACCAGGACTCCCTCCGGGGCTTGACCGCCCTCCCGCCGCCCCCGCCGCCCCTCCACCTGGACCTGGACCGGGGCCCGGACCCCCCTCCCGCCGCCCTGCCGGCCCTCCGGACACTCTGCCCGCTCTGCCGCAAGGTCCGGGCCAACGAGGCCGCCCTCTCCACCTCCGGCTTCGTCTTCTGCTACCCCTGCGCCCACGCCTACCTGAAAGCCCACCAGCGCTGCCCCCTCACCGGGTACCCCTCCCACACCCGCCACCTGGTCAAGCTCTACGCCAAGGAGGAGCACTGAGGGACACCCGCCTTGGGAAGCCTCCCAAGAGGTATGGGATTCCATAACAACCTTCAAAAGTCTCCCAAGAGTGGTGGACTTCCATAACTTCCTTCTGAAGTTCTCCCAAGGAGTTATGGGGTTCTATCACTACCTTCAAAGGTCTCCCAAGAGTCATGGCATTCCATAAAGTCCTTTCGAAGTCTCCTAAGACTTATGGGGTTCCTTTGGAGGTCTCCCAAGAGTTATTGGATTCCATCACTTCCTTCTCAAGTCTCCCAAGAGTTATGAGATTCCATAAATAACCTTCGAAAATCTCCCAAGAGTTGTGGACTTCCATAACTTCTTTCAGAAGTTCTCCCAAGAGTTATTGGATTCCACCACTTCCTTCTGAAGTCTCCCAAGGAGTTATGGGGTTCTATCACTACCTTCAAAGGTCTCCCAAGAGTTGTGGGCTTCCATAACTTCTTTCAGAAGTTCTCCCAAGGAGTTATGGGGTTCCATCACTACCTTCAAAGGTCTCCCAAGGAGTTATGGGGTCCTATCACTACCTTCAAAGGTCTCAAGATTCATGGCATTCCATAAGATCCCTTAGAGGCTTCCCAAGAGTTATGGGATTCCTTTGGAGGCCTCCCAAAGAGCTATGGGGTTCCATCACTTCCTTCTGGAATCTCTCAAAAGTTATGGGATCCCATAATATCCTTAGGAAGTCTCCAAAGAGTTATGGGAGATGTAGTCCAAACCATCTTATCTTGATGTCTTGCCTCAATGTGAACTCAGGGATCAGTCAGTCGCTCTCTCTTTTTTTTATAACATTTTGCCTTCTGCTGAATTACTTTTGCAGAGAACTAAACTTCCAATAATCCACACTGGTTGGGGGATACTGGGAGTTGAGGTTCCTCAAGGGGATCCCCTTGAAGTTGTAGCAATACGGTTTGCAAATGACGGAAGTACAGACGGGACATTCCTTAATCAAATAAATAAAGTGTATTATTATTATTATTATTAGTCCGAAATGAGCCCAAAAGGGGCTGAGAGAGTGCTACCTTTCCCCCCTCCAACCTGTACAAACTTTGTCCCATTAAAAATAACACGAATCAAATGACCTTCAGGGCTTTGTGTGCATGAATTTCCTGGCTGGAGGACGCTGGGAGTTGTAGTCCACATTCTGGTGCCCTTTATAAAATCAATGGGAATGCGAGACATCCGATTGGGAAAATTTCCTTGGATTTGAAGGCTGGGATTGAGGTTGTCCATAAGTTACTTTTCCAAGTTACTTTTCCAAAGGTTAGTCTTCAAGGGCCAACCTGCAAAATATGGAAAAAGCAGTTTCTTTTTTTCCCTGTATTTTTTATCTATCTATATATATAAAAGAGTGATGGCATCACGGCGACCCACAAAACAACAAAACTACAGGCCCCCCAACCTCGAAATTTGACAACACAACCCATCACCCACGCCTCTAGGTTGATACAACAAAAAGAAAAGAAAAATAAAGCCCTAATTAGAGAGAGAGGAATAATTGCTTTTATCCAATTGCTGCCAGTTAGAAGGCTAAGCTCCTCCAACTTGGTCTCCTAGCAACCCAATTAAAAAAAAATAAAAAACACTAAAAAATTAATACAATAAAATACTATAATAACAGAAAATAACTAAAAATAATACAAGAAAGTAATAAAATATAATAAATAAAAATAAAACTTACAATAAAATTAATTTAAAAAAATTCAAATAACGTCAAATAAAAATTACACAACAATTTTTAACCAATACCACCACCACTTTGCCACAGCAACGCGTGGCCGGGCACAGCTAGGTGGTGTATATAGTAGTTAAGTAACAACGAAAGAGTGAGAACAATGATTTTTGACAGAAAGTGAAAAAGAAAGAAAAAAAGGAGAAGAAGAAGAAGAAAGGTATAATAAAAATGATAAAAATGACTTCCATCTTCGCCTTTGCGTTTCCCAAACTATATAAACAAAAGAGGGTGATAAAAAAAATAATAATATTGAATCAGCCTCTTTTTCTATAATAATGTGGACAAACCCTTAAAAAAAGTTGTGCTTTATTATTGGCTTAGTCTTTGGTTCTTTACTTTACAAAAAACTTACGAAGAGAGAGAGGTACAAAAAGGTTTCATCCTTCTGTTCTTTATCGCTTATCCTTCAACTTCTTTTTCTTTCGAATTTCTTCTACTTTAGTCCAGTCTGTATATCTTATCGGAGTCCCTGTATTTAATAAAAAAGTTAGTTTATCCCTATCCTTTATCTCTTTCACTTTCTGCAGCCACTCTTCCATACTCGGTGTTTCCTTTTGCTTCCATTTTTTTAATTCTAGCGGCTGTTGTTAAATATGTAAATAGGATATCATCATTAATATCTAAGTGAATATCCCAGTCCGTTATACCCAATAACTCCGCTTTGCTAGGGAAATTTATTTTGAGTATTTGTTGACAAATTTTATGGGGAAAAGCAGTTTCAATGGAAAAATCAGGCACTAGACCAGGGGTCCCCAAACTAAGGCCCAGGGGCCGGATGCAGCCCTCCGAGGTCATTTACCTGGCCCCCGCCCTCAGTTTTATAATATAATATATTGATAATAATATTATAATGTAATACAATATAACACTAATAATAATACCATATAATAATATTAATTATATATTCTTTATTACATATAACTAGCTGTGCCCGGTCACGCGTTGCTGTGGCAAAGTGGTGGTGGTATTGGTTAAAAATTGTTGTGTAATTTTTATTTGACGTTATTTGTATTTTTAAATTAATTTTATTGTAAGTTATCTTTTTATTTATTATATTTTATTATTTTCTTGTATAATTTTTAGTTATTTTTTGTTATTATGGTATTTTATTGTATTCATTTTTTAGTGTTTTTTTAGTGTTTTTTATTATTTTTTATTGGGTTGCTAGGAGACCAAGTTGGAGGAGCTTAGCCTTCTAACTGGCAGCAATTGGATAAAAGCAATTATTCCTCTCCCTCTAATTAGGACTTTATTTTTCTTTTCTTTTTGTTGTATTAACCTAGAGGCGTGGATGATGGGTTGTGTTGTCAAATTTCGAGGTTGGGGGGCCTGTAGTTTTGTTGTTTTGTGGGTCACCGTGATGCCATCACTCTTTTATATATATAGATATTACTAATAATATTATAGTATAGTGGTATAGTTCAATAAAGTAATATATAATGCTAATATTGTGCTATGCTAATAATATAATATATTGTATGTACATATAATTTGTAAGCCACTCTGAGTCCCCTTTGGGGTGAGAAGGGTGTGATACGAATGTAGTAAATAAATGCAGTAAATAAATAAATAATAAATAAATACATTTTAGACTTAGGCTCGCCCAAAGTCTGAAATGACTTGAAGGCACACAACAACAACAACAACAACAACAACAACAACAACCACCCTAATTAACTTGACTATCTCATTGGCCAGAAGCAGGACCACACTTCCCATTGAAATCCTGATAAATGTATGTTGGTTAAAATTATTTTTATTTTTAAATATTGTATTGTTCTTTCATTGTTCTTGTTGTTGTTGTTTTTGCACTACAAATAAGACATGTGCAGTGTGCATCAGAATTTGTTTGTATTTTTTTTTTCAAATGATAATCCGGCCCCTCAACAGTCTGAAGGATTGTGGACCGGCCCTCGGCTTAAAAAGTTTGAGGACCCCTGCACTAGACCTTTGAATTGGGGGTTGCTTTCAATGGGAGGCTTCATCCAATGCTAGGATTCGCGCCCAGAACCGGCTCAGAGAGAAGATTGGATGGGGTCATCTCTTGGTCAAGAGCCCAAAACCGTGGTTCCGGCCATACCAAGTCAATCTATACTTCACTCATCATTGCCTTCGAGGCGTCTACACTGTGGATTTAATCTAGTTCAGCCCCATCAGCATGATGGAGTGTTGAAGTCCCGCTTTAGCACATTATACTGTTATTATATTTATTATCATCATTATTATTACAATAGAGTCTCACTTATCCAACACTCGCTTATCCAGCGTTCTGGATTATCCAACGCATTTTTGTAGTCGATGTTTTCAATAAATCGTGATATTTTGGTGCTAAATTTGTAAATACGGTCATTACTCCATAGCATTATTTCGTATTGAACTACTTTTTCTGTCAAATTTGTTGTCTAACATGATGTTTCGGTGCTTAATTTGTAAAATCATAACCTAATTTGATGTTTAATAGGCTTTTTCCTTAATCCCTCCTTATTATCCAACATATCCGCTTATCCAACGTTCTGCCGGCCAGTTTATGTTGGATAAGTGAGACTCTTCTGTACTACACTATATATATGTTTTATATATGTGTGTGTGTATATATATATATATACACACACACATATATATGTGTGTGTTTATATATACAGTATATATATGTGTGTGTTTATATATACAGTAGAGTCTCGCTTATCCAACGTAAACGGGCCGTCAGAATGTTGGATAAGCGAATATGTTGGATAATAAGGAGAGATTAAAGAAAAGCCTATTAAACATCAAATTAGGTTATGATTTTACAAATTAAGCACCAAAACATCATGTTTAACAACAAATATGACAGAAAAAGTAGTTCAATACATAGTAATGCTACATAGTAATTACTGTATTTACAAATTTAGCACAAAAATATCACGATATATTGAAAACATTGACTACAAAAATGTGTTGGATAATCCAGAACGTTGGATAAGCGAATGTTGGATAAGTGAGACTCTACTGTATATATTTATATATACAATATAATTTACAATAATATATAATAATTATAACATATTGTATATACATATAATATTCATCTATAGATATAAAAGAGCTAGTATATATATACTAGCTAGTATATATATATATGTGTGTGTGTGTGTGTGTGTGTGTACACACATATATATGTGTGTGTGTTTATATATATATATTTATATATACAATATAATTTACAATATATAATAATTATAACATATTGTATATACATATAATATTCATAATATTATATTGTAATATGATATAATACTAATAATACAATATAATAATATTAATTATATATTATATTTTACATGTAATATTACTAATAATATTACAATATATTGATACAGTACAACATAGTAATTTATTACCAGTATTGTACTATGCTAATATAATAATAATAATAATAATAATAATAATAATAATAATTTTATTTATATCCCGCCTCCATCTCCCCCGAAGGGGACTTGGGGCGGCTTACAGCAAAATCGGATACAAAACAATACAAAATAAAATATGAAACATCAGAGAACAAAACCAATAATAATATATACACAGCAACCGGAAAAAAAAAACCCACAACAATATTGTATGTAAATTGAATTTGTAAGCCGCTCTGAATCTCCTTTGGGGTGAGAAGGGCGGCATATAAATGTAGCAAATAAATAAAAATAAATACACTATGCAACACTTGACATCTCCAGCACATCCCTAGTTTGGGTATCAGCCAGTGTGCCAATGTCTTCAATCAAGAAACAAGCTTCCTAAGATCCACAAAGATACTCCTCAGCAAGCAAGAGTCCAAAAGTGGCAGGCTTAAACCCAGAACATGTGGATCAAGAAGAAGAGCGGTATATAAATAAATAAAATAAATAAGAATAGGGCTCTACGCACCCACCGCTATGGCCCCACACTTGGAGGACCATCATCCTCGAGCTACGTACGAGGGATCGCGCCTAATTGAGTAATATAGGCCTGAATGGGACTCACAGTTGAGGCAGTTGGAACTCTGGAAATTCAGGCGGTTCCCGCCATCCTCTGCGAATAAAGCAACAAGGAATGGGGCTCCACTGCAGCGCCCATAATCCCCAGAAAAAAAACCCTTTTCCCCTGCTATTCTCACCGGTCTCCATGGCGACGCCAAGAAAAGGCCTCCTCTCCGAAAGCTAGGCCGCAACAAAATGGCGGATCGAGCCCCGCGCCTGCGCATTCGAGGGCCCCGTCTCCACGGCGATGACGTCCTCTCCTCGAGCTCGGCCCACCATTGGTGGATTGAACCCCCGCGCCTGCGCAGTCGAGGGCGCGCTGAGGAAACTCGAAAGCGAGGAGGAGGGCGGCCATGTTGCCGTCGCCTAGGCAACGGAGAGGCCTTGTTTTGAAGCGGGACGGGGCCTCCCGCTTTCCGCCGTCTACACGATGCCAGTGACGCGTCCGAAGGGCAAGGAAGGAGGAGTGATTAAACAGGAGCAAAGTTAGCCTACTATTATTATTATTGGCCTCCCAAAGGCCATCCAGTCCGGCCCCATTCTAATCCCTCCCGACAGATGGCCATCTGGCCTATCGTAGAATAATATTATCTATGTATCTGTGTATTATTGTTGTTGTTATTAAGACTCCTAGAGTGAGAAGGGACCCCCCAAGGGCATCCAGTCCAGCCCCCTTCTGCCATAGAAGGCCCCATTCTAATCCCTCCTGACAGATGGCCATCTGGCCTATCATAGAATCTGTATAATAAAATTGGAAGGGAATGGCAGGAAGAGAATATTATTATTATTATTATTATTATAGAGTTGGAAGGGACTCCAAAGGCCATCCAGCCCAGCCCCCTTCCACCATTGAAGGCAAGGTCTTAATCCCTCCTGACAGATGGCCATCTGGCCTATCATAGAATCTTTGTATCATAGAATTGGAAGGGAAGAGCAGGAAGAGAATATTATGAATATTATTATTATTATTAACTCATCACGCCTACCTGTATTTTATAATGTATTTTATGAATACTGATGTAAGTTAATAATTTTTAACTGATTTATATGGCACTGTATAATTTTTATATATGTGTTTTATTGTAAGCCGCCCTGAGTCCCCTGTTGGGTGAGAAGGGCGGGATATAAATATTGTAATAAATAATAATGATCTATGTACAGTAGAGTCTCTCTTATCCAAGATGGGCCGGCAGAACATTGGATAAGCGGAAATCTTGGATAATAAGGAGGGATTAAGAAAAAAGCCTATTAAACGTAAGTGTTTTTATGATGGTTTTAAAGATGTTTTAAATTTGTTAGGTTTTAGCCTGTTCTTGTAAGCCGCCCCGAGCCCTAGGGGAGTGGCGGCATATAAGTTTGAATAATAAATAAATAAATAAAATTTACATTATGATTTTACAAATTACGCACCAAAACATTAAGTTTTGCAAGAAATTAACAGAAAACGCAGTTCAATACACAGTAATGTTATGTAGTAATTACTGTATACAGTAGAGTCTCGCTTATCCAACGTAAACGGGCCGGCAGAACGTTGAATAAGCGAATATGTTGGATAATAAGGATAAGTGAGGCTCTACTGTATATAGATAATAGTAATAGTATAATAATATCCTACAATCATAATAGAATAATAATAGAATGATTATATATGTGTGTGTGTGTGTAATGTGCATAATTCCCATGGAGTAAACAACAAAACGACTGGACCAAATCACACCAAATTTGGCCACAAAAGACATAGTCATCCAATCAATCTGCAGGCGGCAGCATGTCAGCAAAAATGGCTAGGCGTGTCAGTGCTGACACGCGTGTCATAGGTTGGCCATCACTGCTCTAGGCCACCGGAGTTTCCTGGGAGTGTGATTATGGACTTCCAATAGAAGAAGCAGTATGCACTAGACCTCAGTGGAGGTGGTTGCAAGTGTGATTATGGATGGACTTAACACACGGAGAACCTATATCCTGTCTGTAACTGAACTTTAATAAGAAACGTGACCCCTTAGCAGGGAGAGGGAGAGGTCCTTCTCCCTCTTTGCCCTTTTCGCTTTGGGACATGACCCATAACCCCCCTTTTGTGGGTCCGGAGGCGGGGTGGATCCTCTGGGCCGGACCACCTTCTGCGCAACGGCGCGGCCCAGGTGGTCCTCGGGGTCCTGGTGCCCCGGCTTTCATTTCCTGAGAGTGGAGTTGGCCCAGGCGGGGAAGGTGTCCAGGTGGAACATGGCCCGGCCCCAGCTGTTGATGGCCAGCATGGTGCAGAGCACGCCGATGACGTTCATCATGATCCCAGTTTTCGCCTGGAGGAGAAGGAGAGAGAGGAGAAGGAGAATTTGACCCCAAGGAGGAGGAGGAGAGAAATAAAAGAAGGGAAAGTGGAAGGAGAATGTGATGTCTCAGGGACCTTTGGACCATGACCCCGCAGCCATCATAGATCAAACTGAAGAGGATTTGGGCTTTCTTCCATCTCAGCAAGATCCCGTTCCTTTCCAGATGTCTCCTGTTGACATTTTCATGCCAGAGCCAATTAGAAACGCCCTTGAAACAGAGCCTGTTTCTCCGGAAGGCTTGGTGTTTGATAGGAAGGCCTTTCTCAAAACACATCGCTCCTAAAAGCAGGTTTTAAGGAGAAGCGCGAGATTAGCGGAGAGAGGCGATTGTGACTAAACCGTTTCCCTTGGGAAGTTTCGGGGAGGCAGGCATCTGGTACGATGGTGAAACAGCTCCGTTCTCTGGGAAGATTTGGGGAGTCAAACACCTGCTTGGGGGGAGCTCTTGAATTTCCATAAAAGTTCTGCACTGAGCTTTCCCTATCGCGGTGTCAACCTGACTATTGGTTGAAGAATATTGTCTCTTGTTCCCGAGCTTCCAAGCGGCCCTCCGGTGCGCTTACTCACGAGTAGACCGGGAGTTGCGTCCCACTCCTTGCCAAGTTTGGACTGCGTTTCAGATCCACCCAGAAATACCTTGCCTAGCCTTGAATCCTTGTTCTGGACTTTACTTCAAGAATCTCCCAGTGAAACCTTGCTCTTTCCCCACTTAAACTTCCAAGGAGTTTGAGTGTGTTTCGGTTATTTGGATTATAGACTTTGGACTCTAATACTGAACATATAACTTCATTTTATTGGACTAATTTTGATCTTCTCTAAAAGGTCAGCTGCTGGACTATATACTCTGCTTATTTTTGTTTAGAACTTTTATTGCTTTAATAAAGATATTAGATTGTTTGTTGGCCTCCGTGTTGGTTTCCAGTGTTCGTGCTGCTTAGGGGTGTTACAGAGAAGTCCAGAAGGAGAAGGGGTTGACTCCAAGGAGGAGAAGGAGGAGAGAAATAAAAGAAGGACAAGGGGAAGGAGAAGTCGAGAAGGAGAAGGGTTTGACACCAAGGAGGAGGAGAGAAGGAGAAGGAAGAGCAACAGCAATGTTTGGCCCCAAGGAGGAGGAGGAGGAAAGCAGGAAGGAGAAGTCAAGAAGGAGAGGAGAAGAAGAAGTGTTTGACAACGAGGAGGAGGAGAGAAGGAAAAGAACGAGGACAAATAGGAGGAGTATTGGACCACAAGGCGGAGAAGGAGCAGGAGGGAAAGAAGGAGAGGAAGGCATGATTGACCCCCAAGGAGGAGGAAGAGGAGAGAAAGAAAAGAAGGAAAGGGAGAAGGAGAAGGATTTGACTCCAAGGAGGAGGAGAGAAGGAGAAGGAACTTTCCATGCAGTGTTTTGTTGTTCCAGCTGTCAGCTCTAGTTTGTAGTGCGGTTTTCTTGTACTGATGCTTTGTCTGCTGTGCTTTGAGGAGTTTCTGATTTTTGGCTTCAATCAAAGCAGGTTCTTTGCTTGACATATTCTGCCAGGGTATATTCTTCTTCTTTGACTGCTTGTTTGACTTGTAAGAGTCCTCTGCCCCCTGATCTTCTAGGCAGATAGAGCCGGTCAACATCACTGCGAGGGTGCAGTGAATGATGGATGGTCATGAGTTTTCTTGTTTTTCTGTCCAAACTTATTATTATTATTTGACCCCAAGAAGGAGGAGGAAAGCGGGAAGGAGAAGTCAAGAAGGAGAGGAGGAGAAGAAGTGTTTGGCAACGAGGAGAAGGAGAAGAACGAGGAGAAATAGGAGCACAAGGCGGAGAAGGAGCAGGAGGGAAAGAAGGAGAGGAAGGAGTGTTTGACCCCAAAGATGAGGAGGGTCCCCCATGGTAAGGGACCCTGTCCTACCATGTCGGCGACGCGGAGGTGTCCGTAGGAGAAGACGATGGCGTTGGGCGGCGTGGCCACGGGGAGCATGAAGGCGAAGGAGGTGCTCAGGGTGCAGGGGAGCATCACGTAGAGCGGGTTCACCCCGATGGACTTGGACTGGGCGGGGAGAGAGCGGGGGGACGGATGAAGGACGGCACCCCCAAAACGCCCCCACTGACCCCCGCCGGACGAGGCCTCACCAGGGACGCAAAGACCGGGAGGAAGAGGGTGGCGGTGGCCACGTTGCTGGCGCATTCGGTGAAGATGGCGATGATGGTGGAGAGGATGACGGCGATGGCCCACGGGGCGACACCCTTCAGCGGGGTCATCTGGCTCCCCAGCCACCTGGACAGTCCGGACGCCTGGCAGAAGGAAACAAGACGGGGCCTGGAAGCGGAGCTATTTCGGAGTTCAGTGAATGGTGGAGATGACTTTCGAACTGGAAACAGGACCTCTACACTCTCTAGCACTGTTGCCGGATCTGAATTTTCAGACCATCTATCTCGAAGGCTTTCATGGCCGGGATCACAGGGTTGTTGTATGTCTTTCGGGCTGTCTGGCCATGTTCCAGAAGTATTCTCTCCTGACATTTCGCCCACATCTACGGCAGGCATCCTCAGAGGTTGTGAGGAATATATGTCCATGTTCCAGAAGTATTCTCTCCTGACGTTTCGCCCACATCTGTGGCAGGCATCCTCAGAGGTTGTGAGGAATATATCTCCATGTTCCAGAAGTATTCTCTCCTGACGTTTCGCCCACATCTATGGCAGGCCTGCTCAGAGGTTGTGAGGAATGTATCTCCATGTTCCAGAAGTATTCTCTCCTGACGTTTCGCCCACATCTATGGCAGGCCTCCTCAGAGGTTGTGAGGAATGTATCTCCATGTGCCAGAAGTATTCTCTCCTGACGTTTCGCCCACATCTATGGCAGGCCTCCTCAGAGGTTGTGAGGAATATATCTCCATGTTCCAGAAGTATTCTCTCCTGACGTTTCACCCACATCTGTGGCAGGCATCCTCAAGAGGTTGTGAAGAATATATCTCCATGTTCCAGAAGTATTCTCTCCTGACGTTTCACCCACGTCTATGGCTGGCGTCCTCAGAGGTTGTGAGGAATGTATCTCCATGTTCCAGAAGTATTCTCTCCTGACGTTTCACCCACGTCTATGGCTGGCGTCCTCAGAGGTTGTGAGGAATATATCTCCATGTTCCAGAAGTATTCTCTCCTGACGTTTCACCCACATCTATGGCTGGCATCCTCAGAGGTTGTGAGGAATGTATCTCCATGTTCCAGAAGTATTCTCTCCTGACGTTTCACCCACGTCTATGGCTGGCATCCTCAGAGGTTGTGAGGAATGTATCTCCATGTTCCAGAAGTATTCTCTCCTGACGTTTCACCCACATCTATGGCAGGCATCCTCAGAGGTTGTGAGGAATGTATCTCCATGTTCCAGAAGTATTCTCTCCTGACGTTTCGCCCACATCTATGGCAGGCATCCTCAGAGGTTGTGAGGAATATATCTCCATGTTCCAGAAGTACAACAACCCTGATTAACTGCAACATTCACACTGGCTTCCAACTGACAAAGGACTCTTGTCACACCCTGGACTCTCCACAGATATATATTTACCTTCCTTACCTAGTCTCTCCATGCCTCACAACCTCTGAGGATGCCTGCCATAGATGTGGGCGAAACGTCAGGAGAGAATACTTCTGGAACATGGAGATATATTCCTCACAACCTCTGAGGATGCCTGCCATAGATGTGGGCGAAACGTCAGGAGAGAATGCTTCTGGAACATGGCCAGACAGCCCGAAAGACATACAACAATTCTGACAAAGGACTCTTGTCACACCCTGGACTCTCCACAGATATATATTTACCTTCCCTGCCTAGTCTCTCCATGCCTCACAACCTCTGAGGATGCCTGCCACAGATGTGGGCGAAACGTCAGGAGAGAATACTTCTGGAACATGGAGATATATTCCTCACAACCTCTGAGGATGCCTGCCATAGATGTGGGCGAAACGTCAGGAGAGAATACTCCTGGAACATGGCCAGACAGCCCGAAAGACATACAACAACCCTGATCTATCTCAGCTTTCCAGGCCTTTATCCGGAGTTGTTAAGCAACTTGTAGGTGAAAGGCCATCTCCGCCATTCCCACCAAAAGGCTCCGTGAGACGGAATTACAGAGAAAATTACACAAAACAGAAATTCACGGTCAAATTAGAAAGCGTTTCGTTGAGAATTCAGATCAGGCAACGATCCCAAGTCCCGTTTCCAGCTTATGTTTTGTTGGAATTTGTGGTCTCTCTGGATACGTGTTCATGTTTTGATTCTCGTTTTGACCCATGGGGAAGACCGAACTGACCGTGTGAGACGGGCACTGTTCCTACCTCGCTCCCGTTGGCCAGAGCGAAGCCGCCTCCCAACAGCAGCACGATGCTCCAAGGCAGTTTCTGCTGGACCACGTTCCAATCCAGCAACGGGGCCAAGGGCTGGGCCTTCTTCGGGGCTGCGGGAAAGAGAATCGCTTTCATTGTCACCACGCTGTTGCAGCTTGGATTCCACAAATATCCCTATTGTCAAGCCCCATAGCCTGTGTTACTCTCCTTGTTGATCCATCTTCGATGGTTCGGAAACTTGCCTTCGTCTTCTTCTCCCAGTTCAGAGCTACCGCAGCGGGGACGGGTCGACGGGATGATGAAGAGCAGGATGGCCACGGAAATGGCCACGGTGCCGTCCGTCACGTACCTGCAAGAGCAAGTGAGCCCTGAGGCCACGTCTCGCAACATCTCCCCCCTCGAAGCCGTGAGCTACGAAACAAGACCCGAGGCTGTGCTATGAACTCTCTGCAAACTGTGTGACCAAGACTCTGCAGTTGTGTTTTTGCATCGGAACCAATGCTAAACAAGATCCGAGGCTGTGCTACAAACTCTCTGCAAACTGTGTGACCAAGACTCTGCAGTTGTGTTTTTGCATCGGAACCAATGCTAAACAAGACCCGAGGCTGTGCTACAAACTCTCTGCAAACTGTGTGACCAAGACTCTGCAGTTGTGTTTTTGCTAAACAAGATCAGAGATTGTGATATGAACTCTCTGCAAACGGTGTGACCAAGACCCTGCAGTTGTGTTTTTGCATCAGAAGCAATACTAAACAAGATCCGAGATTGTGATATGAACTCTCTGCTAACAGTAACCAATAGACATGTTCAAAAAATCGTTTTGAATCGTATATCGGAATTATTTCGGATTGTTCTCGCTTTTTGATACGCATTCCGAGACATTGTCTCACAGCGCAACCAGCAATGTAATTTGAACCATTGTTGGCCCATTCTCTAATTGTCTCTTAATGTTTCGTTAATTTCCCCCCCCCCCCCAATTTTTTAAAAAATATGTTTTAAAAAATATTTTTAAAAAATTTCATTTCTTCAACCTACCTTGAATGGGAGCTTAGCGCAGCCTAACATGGCTGCCGCTCCCCAGCCAATCAGAAGCTTCCACGATGGACACAAAGGTGGGGGCTAACGTCCTCTGCGTCCACATGGAAGATTGCCATGCTAGCCCGGTGTGTAGCGATTGCGCATGCGCTATTTTAGAAACATTTAGAATCATTACAAATTTTCGGAAATATCCGAAATTTTTGGGTGAAAAAAATCGGAAATACTTTCTATATCGAAGCGCCAGCGCCCCCTACTTTAGAAACGAGAATTGAAATTTTTTTTCATCCATCGGACATGCCTAGCAACCAAGACTCTGCAATGTTTCGGGGATGAGAACGAACGGCTCGCCTCGGAAAGGCACTCACTCGTTCTCCTTGTTGAAGAGGACGGTGGCCCATCCGGGGACGAAGCCCGGGTCCCGGGTGAACCAGAGCAGGACCAGGAGGATGAAGGAGCCCAGGACGCTGCCCTCTGCGAAGGAGACCGGGCCCAGCTTGCGGTACTCGTCCTTGAGCATCTGGAAGGTGGCCCGCTCCGACTCGGTCTCCGCCACCCCGCAGCCCCACGTCTTCTTCATGCTAAGGAGAGAGACACGTTGGGAAGGGCAAGCACCTGTGTTGTGTCCAGACAATAATAACAACAATAGCAATCTTCTATATCTATATATATAAAAGGGTAATGGAGTCGCGGCGACAAAACTACAAGGCCCCCCAACCTCGAAATTTGACAACACAACCCATCATCCACGCCTCTAGGTTGATACAACAAAAATTAGAGGGAGTTGCTCTCCCTCTAATTAGGACTTTATTTTTCTTTTCTTTTTGTTGTATCAACCTAGAGGCGTGGATGATGGGTTGTGTTGTCAAATTTCGAGGTTGTGGGGTGTTTAGTGTTGTTGTTTTGTGGGTCGCCGTGATGCCATCACTCGTTTATATATATAGATTACTGTGATATAATAATACAGAACAATATAATCTCGAAAATCAGGACTGTAAATGAAGATCAACACTCTGAAAACAGGGAAGACGGGAAACAATCAGGGTTTAGGACTACGCCACAGGGGCCTTATATAATCCAGTACTAAGCAGATGATATAAGATTATATATAATAATTACTGTGGTATAATAATACAGAACAACATGATCTCTAAAATCAGGACTGTAAATAAAGAGCAACACTCTGAAAACAGGGAAGACGGGAAACAATCGGGGCTTAGGACTACGCCACAGCAACGCGTGGCCGGGCACAGCTAGTAGCAATATATTTGAATATCTACTTGAATCCCATGAAGGAGATCTGGAGCCAGAGCCAGGACAGCACCAGCATCAGGATCATGTTGGGGAAGGCGAAGAAGAACCAGGAGGCAAAGTTCACGACGTCGTCGTTATCCGGGAACAACCTGCGCAGAAGGGCGAGGAGGAATAGCCCACCTAAGCAGCTCGAAAACAGTTGAGAATCCTAGGTACCGCTTTATGTGGGAGGCTAATTTGACGGGGGTGCAAAGAGCAATGGGAAGCCGGGCGATGGGCTGTCGGGGCCACTCACTGGTTCATCAGCCCCTTCAGGATCAGGTTGGGCCCCGTCCCGGTCAAGGTGGCCGTCCCGCCGATGCTGGCCGCGTAGCAGACGCAGAGGGTCAGCCCTTTGTTGGCGCGCTTCCTGGCCTCCACCTTCTCAAGGTCCAAGTCCACCTCGCTTCCTGCAGAAGAAGGAAGTTGGGATGTGTGTGGAGTGGGGCGGGGCAGCGGGGCAGTGGTCATCCAGGCGGACCTACCTTCCCCGTCCGGCTTGGCCTCGGCCTCGTTCATCTGGTCCAGCACGGCTTGGACGATGGGCACCATCATGGCGGTGGTGGCGGTGTTGCTGATCCACATGGAGAGGAAGGCCGTGACGCCCATGAAGCCCAGCATCAGCCTGCGGAGAGACGGACGGGGAGGTTGGGACCGGGAACCCGAGCACGGGGTCACTCGGAACGTCCGCCACCCCCCTCGAGGCCGGGCTTACAAGGCGGGCTTCACCCCCACGATCAGCAGCACCCGCAGCGCAATCCGCTTGTGCAGGTTCCAGTGCTCCACGGCCACCGCCACCACCAGCCCCCCGAGGAAGAGCATGTTGGTGTCGTTCATGTACTGCCGGGACACCTGCGGAAGGGCGAGGAGGATGGAGGCATGAGCTGCCAGGAGAGACCGGTCATCCATAAGCTATCTATATATATAAAAGGGTAATGGCATTTCGTCTATCTATATATATAAAAGGGTAATGGCGTTTCGTCTATCTATATATATAAAAGGGTAATGGCGTTTCGTCTATCTATATATATAAAAGGGTAATGGCGTTTCGTCTATATATATAAAAGGGTAATGGTGTTTCGTCTATTTATATATATAAAAGGGTAATGGCGTTTCGTCCATCTATATATATAAAAGGGTAATGGCGTTTCGTCTATATATATAAAAGAGTAATGGCGATTTGTCTATATATATAAAAGGGTAATGGCATTTCGTCTATATATATAAAAGGGTAATGGCGTTTTGTCTATATATATAAAAGGGTAATGGCGTTTCGTCTATCTATATATATATAAGGGTAATGGCGTTTCGTCCATCTATATATATAAAAGGGTAATGGCGTTTCGTCTATATATATAAAAGGGTAATGGCGTTTTGTCTATATATATAAAAGGGTAATGGCGTTTCGTCTATCTATATATATAAAAGGGTAATGGCGTTTTGTCTATATATATAAAAGGGTAATGGCGTTTTGTCTATATATATAAAAGGGTAATGGCGTTTCGTCTATCTATATATATAAAAGGGTAATGGCGTTTCGTCCATCTATATATATAAAAGGGTAATGGCGTTTCGTCTATATATATAAAAGGGTAATGGCGTTTTGTCTATATATATAAAAGGGTAATGGCGTTTCGTCTATCTATATATATAAAAGGGTAATGGCGTTTTGTCTATATATATAAAAGGGTAATGGCGTTTCGTCTATATATATAAAAGGGTAATGGTGTTTCGTCTATTTATATATATAAAAGGGTAATGGCGTTTCGTCTATATATATAAAAGGGTAATGGCGTTTTGTCTATATATATAAAAGGGTAATGGCGTTTCGTCTATCTATATATATAAAAGGGTAATGGCGTTTTGTCTATATATATAAAAGGGTAATGGCGTTTCGTCTATATATATAAAAGGGTAATGGTGTTTCGTCTATTTATATATATAAAAGGGTAATGGCGTTTCGTCTATCTATATATATAAAAGGGTAATGGCGTTTCGTCCATCTATATATATAAAAGGGTAATGGCGTTTCGTCTATATATATAAAAGAGTAATGGCGATTTGTCTATCTATATATATAAAAGGGTAATGGCATTTCGTCTATATATATATATATATAAAAGGGTAATGGCGTTTTGTCTATATATATAAAAGGGTAATGGCGTTTCGTCTATCTATATATATAAAAGGGTAATGGCGTTTCGTCTATCTATATATATAAAAGGGTAATGGCGTTTCGTCCATCTATATATATAAAAGGGTAATGGCGTTTCGTCCATCTATATATATAAAAGGGTAATGGCGTTTCGTCTATCTATATATATAAAAGGGTAATGGCGTTTCGTCTATATATATAAAAGGGTAATGGCGTTTCGTCTATCTATATATATATAAAAGGATAGTGATATTTCGTCTATCTATATATATAAAAGGATAATGGTGTTTCGGCCTCGGACAAAACAACAAAACCACCCATCCCAGAAACACTAAACTTGGCAGCACAATCCCTCATCCATGCCTCTACGTTCATACAACAAACAGCTCCAGCTACTCCAGAAAACGGCCAGGCTTTGAGACTGCAAGGCTATTCACTGCTATTCCACCTGGCCAACAAAGGATTCCCATAAGCCACAGCAACACGTGGCCGGGCAAAGCTAGTATGCATATATTATGCTATTAGCATAGCACAATGTAAGCTATACCAACGCGTGGCCGGGCAAAGCTAGTTGTAAATAAAACTTCAATTTGAGGGGCTTGGGCCGGAATTAAGAGTTAACGAGAGGCCTGAGCATCCGGAATTAAGTGCAAATGAGCCGGGTTCAAATGAGCAAGGGGAGGTGTCGGGGGAAGACCTTTCCCCAACTTCTGCAGAGTGACCTGGTAGTGACTCCGATGCTGATGAAGTGAGAAGATAACCTTGACCCGAGGACAGTGTTACAGCAAACATAGGCAAGCCTCTCAGAAACTCAGGCGGTCTGCTCGTTTGCAGCCAGAGAAGCTGCTCCTTACCTTCTTGGCCTCCAGGACGCCCAGCATGGGGAAGAGCATCGCCGGGAGGAGCGCCGTGACCGCCAGCGGGATGACTTCCGTGCACCAGTACACGGCCATCAGGATGATCACATAGCCACAGCTGGATTCCTAGGGGGAAACATAGGCAGGCATGTGCATTTCCTTGTTGTTGTTGTTGTTGTTGTTGTTGTTGTTACAGTTGGAAGGGGACCCCAAAGGCCTCCCA
This sequence comes from Anolis carolinensis, assembly GCF_035594765.1. Lineage (NCBI taxonomy): Eukaryota > Metazoa > Chordata > Lepidosauria > Squamata > Anolidae > Anolis > Anolis carolinensis. The sequence continues at coordinate 29,992,268 of NW_026943818.1, forward strand.
GTCCAACCACCCTTCTACCAATAGCATTACCAATTATTATTATTATTTGAAACACAACCAGATGAGTCCACAGCAGACACTCTGCCAGCTGTTGTATTGGATCCCACATCGAACACTTCCCAAGAGTCTAGGGCTGTGTGATGTATCGGCGAATAATGCGTGCAGATCCAAGTAGGGTGGCCTTCTGCAGCTGGCAGGCGGGGATTGTGTCAGCACTGATTGTGTTTACGTGCAGGCCAAGGTCTTGGGGCACTGCACCCAGTGTGCCCATCACCACTGGGACCACCTTGACTGGCTTGTGCCAGAGTCTTTGTAGTTCGATCTTTAAATCCTTATATCGTGTCAGCTTTTCCAGTTGTTTTTCATTATTATTATTATTATTATTATTATTATTATTATTATTATTATTATTATAGCATTACCTTATTATTATTATTATTATTATAGAATTACATTATTATTATTGTAGCATTACCATATTATTATTATTGCATTACCTTATTATTATCATTGTTATTATTATAGCATTACCATATTATTATTATTGCATTACTTTATTATTATCATTATTATTATAGCATTACCGTATTACCATCATCATCATTATTCATATAGCATTAACTTATTATTATTATAGTATTACCTTATATTATTATTATTATTATTATAGCATTAACTTATTATTAATATTATAGCATTAATGTTGTTGTTGTTGTTGTTGTTGTTACAATTGGAAGGGGTCCCCCAAAGGCCATCCAGTCCAGCCCCCCTTCTACCAAGATAAATTATTATTATTATTATTATTATTATTATTATAGCATTAACGTATTATTATTATAGCATTACCTTATATTATTATTATTATTATTATTATTATAGCATTAACTTATTATTATTATTATTATTATTATTATAGCATTAACTTGTTGTTGTTGTTGTTGTTGTTGTTACAATTGGAAGGGGTCCCCCAAAGGCCATCCAGTCCAGCCCCCCTTCTACCAATAGCATTACCTTATTATTATTATTATTATTATTATTATTATTATTATTACAGCATTACCTTATTATTATTGCATTACCTTGTTGTTATTATTTTTATAGCATTATTATTATTATTATAGCATTACCTTATTATTATTATTATTATTATTATTGCATTACCTTATTATTATTATTATTATTATTGCATTACCTTATTATTATTATTATAGCATTAACTTATTATTATTATTATTACGGCATTACCTTATTATTATTATTACGGCATTACATTATTATTATTATTGCATTACCTTATTATTATTATTATACCCTTAACTTATTATTATTATTATTTTATAGCATTAACTTATTATTATTATTATTATTATACCCTTATTATTATTATTGTTATAGCATTAACTTGTTGTTGTTGTTGTTCTTGTTGTTACAATTGAAAAGGGTCCCCCAAAGGCCATCCAGTCCAGCCCCCCTTCTACCAAGATAATACATTATTATTATTATTATTATTATTATTATTATTATTATTATTATTATTATTAATCCTCCCAAAGAATCCCTGTGACTGCTATGAAGATGCTGGGCAGGGCACCATGCAAGCCCTCCCTGCAGATGGCCACCCCCACCTTTCCTGGGAGCAGCAGAGGGAGTGGCAGGAAGAGCAGGGCTGATCCCACGAGGACCAAGTGGTCGCGGTGCTGGAGCAGCACCCGGGCGAGAGGGGGCGCCATTCCAAAACGAGGAGCAGAAGAGAGCAGCAGCAGCAGCAGCAGGTTGAGCCAGAGCAGCAAAGGCTGTTAAACCGCCCGCTTCGAGGCCACGCCCCTTTCCTAGAAGCCACGCCCACTCCCTTGTCCTTGCAGTGCCTCTTCTGCCCAGCAGAGGGCCGCCTCTCCCAAGGCGTTCAAAGTATGTGTTCTGTAGATACGCCTTGGCAACACCAGAGGGCGCTCTAGACAGTATTACTATTAAGAAAGGAGACCACAGGGTATAATAATAATAATAATAATATAGAAAATAAATATAATAATAAAATAATAAATAGAAGAATAATAATAATTATCACAGGATATTATAATAATAATAATAATATAGGAAATAATATAACAATAGAAAATAAATATAATAATAAAATAATAAATAGAATAATAATAATAACTACTATAGGTATATTAATAATAAAATAATAATTGAAAATAATAATAGAATATTAAGAAAGGAGACCACAGGATATAATAATAATAATAATAATAATATAGGAAATAATATAACAATAGAAAATAAATATAATAATAAAATAATAAATAGAATAATAATAATTATTATCACAGGATATAATAATAATAATAATATAGGAAATAATATAACAATAGAAAATAAATATAATAATAAAATAATAAATAGAAGAATAATAATAACTACTATAGGTATATTAATAATAAAATAATAATTGAAAATAATAATAGAATAATAAGTTCAAGTATGTGTTCTGCTCGTCTATTATCATTATATATATTATTATTATTCTAATTTTAGTAATTCAACTTTTCTATTATATTATTATTCTATTATTATTATTATTATTAGACAATACAGCATTACTATTATATTATTCTTCTATTTATTCTTCTATTATTATTTTTCTATTATTCTTCTTCTATTTGTTATTATTATTATTATTATTATTATTATTTTACTAATAATATATAGGGCGGTATATAAATAAATAAATAAATAAATAATAACAACAACAAATAGAAGAAGAAGAAGAAGAATAGAAAAATAATAATAGAAGAGTAATATAATAGTAATGCTGTATTGTCTCCACCCCCTGGCACGGGATTGGCTGCCGCACAAGGGCCATTGTGACGTCACGGGCGGCAGGGAGGGAGGGAGGCGCCCCCTTGTGGCCAAAGCGAGGCCCCGAAAAAGGCGAGTTTCCCCGCCGGGCGAGGCTTCGCTGCCATTGGCCGCCCTCTGCTGCCGCCCGGTGGCCGCTTCCCGGAACTGCACCGGCCACATTGGGAATTAAAGGGGAAACTCCAAGCACTTTCGTTTCTTCTGAGCCTCGTCGGGGGGCGAAAGCGAAATGAAAGCGAAACAAACAGCCATGGAAGGGGCGCAGGAGGACGGAGGGGAGACCCAGGCCTGCAAGAACTGGTGAGAGGGGCCGAGAAGAGGGTCATCTGCAGGGAGGGATCGAAGGGTGCCTTTCCTCATGGACTGGGTTATGGAAAAAAAAGGGAATATAATAGGAATATAATAATAATATAATAGAATTGAGGCCTTCCAGTTTCGGGACACGGCCAGAGGGATCTAAGTGGGGAGTATTATTATTATTAGGAATAGAATAATAATAATAATAATAATAATAATAGAAAATTGAATTACTGGAATTAGAATAATAATAATAATGAGAATAATAGAATTGAGGCCTTCCAGTTTCGGGACACGGCCAGAAGGATCTAAGTGGGGAGTATTATTATTAGGAATAGGAATAATAATAATAATAATAATAATAATAATAGAAAATTGAATTACTGGAATTAGAATAATAATAATAATGAGAATAATAGAATTGAGGCCTTCCAGTTTCGGGACACGGCCAGAGGGATCTAAGTAGGGAGTATTATTATTAGGAATAGGAATAATAATAATAATAATAATAATAATAATAGAAAATTGAATTACTGGAATTAGAATAATAATAATAATATAAAATTGAATTATTGGAAGTAGAATAATAATAAATAGAATAATAATAATAATAATAATAATAATATAAAATTGAATTATTGGAATTAGAATAATAATAAATAGAATAATAATAATAAAATAATAACATAATATTAATAAAGAGATTAATAGAATTGAGGCCTTCCAGTTTCGGGACACGGCCAGAGGGATCTAAGTGGGGAGTATTATTATTAGGAATAGGAATAATAATAATAATAATAATAATAATAGAAAATTGAATTACTGGAATTAGAATAATAATAATAATATAAAATTGAATTATTGGAATAATAATAATAATAATAATAATAAATAGAATAATAATATTAATATAAAATTGAATTACTGGAAAGAATAATAATATATAGAATAATAATAATAATAATAATAATATAATAAAGAGAATAATAGAATTGAGGCCTTCCAGTTTCGGGACACGGCCAGAGGGATCTAAGTGGGGAGTATTATTATTAGGAATAGAATAATAATAATAATAACAATAATAATAATAGAAAATTGAATTACTGGAATTAGAATAATAATAAATAGAATAATAATAATAATAGAAAATTGAATTACTGGAATTAGAATAATAATACTATATAATTGAATTATTGGAATAATAATAATAATAATAAATAGAATAATAATATTAATATAAAATTGAATTATTGGAATGATAATAATAATAATAATAATAATAATAATAATAATAATATAATAAAGAGAATAATAGAATTGATGCCTTCCAGTTTCAGGACACAGCCAGAGGGATCTAAGTGTCGAGTATTATTATTATTAGGAATAGAATAATAATAATAGAAAATAATAATAGAAAATTGAATTACTGGAATTATAATAATAATAAATGAAATAACAATTATAATATAATAATAAAGATAATAATAATAAAAATAATAGAAAATAATAATAGAAAATGAAATTACTGGAATTAGAATAATAATAAGTAGAATAATAATAATAAATAAAATAAAAATAACAATATAACAATATATTAATTCCCCCTCCCTGCTCGGCCAAAGGGGTCAGACCAGGTGACTCATGGGGTCAGTAATAATAATAATAATAATAATAATAATAATAATAATAATAGTAATTCTCCCTGCTCGGCCGAAGGGGTGAGAGTAGGTGACCCTTGCAGTCCGAAGTCTATGCTGACGAAATCGTATTGACCGCAACCTCCGTCTCTCTCTGTCGGTCCCAGCGGCCGTGGGGTCTCGGCCCCCAACCTGGCCCTGCACGAGGCCCACTGCCTGCGCTTCCTGTCCGTGTGCCCCGAGTGCGAGGAGACCGTGGCCCTGAGGGACCTGGAGGGACACGTGGCCGCCGCCCACCGCCAGGTCGGAGCCCATGGGGTCAGGGGAGGGGAGGGGAGGGGGGGTCGCCCTGGGGTCGCCCGGTGCTGACCCCTGCCCTCTTCCAGGTCCGGTGCCCGCTCTGCCATCAGGCCATGCAGCAGTTCCGGATGGAGCAACACCAGGTAAGGAGGACCCATGCAATCCCTCCCGACAGATGGCCATCCAGCCAGAAACAGGTGGTCATTGGTACGAGTAATATATAAAGAGGGGTGTCATTATCATAATAATAGTAATAATAATTATATAACAATTATCAGAACAAATGCAATTAAGGCCAAGATTGAAAAATCAGCTGATGACCCAAAATGCAGACTGTGCAAGGAAGCCGACGAAACCATGGATCATATCCTCAGCTGCTGTAAGAAAATCGCACAGACAGACTACAAACAGAGGCACAACTATGTGGCCCAAATGATCCATTGGAACTTATGCCTCAAGTACCAAAGAACTGGTGGGATCACAAACCTGCAAAAGTCTTGGAAAATGAGCACGCAAAAATACTGTGGGACTTCCGAATCCAGACTGACAAAGTTATGGAACACAACACACCAGACATCACAGTTGTGGAAAAGAAAAAGGTTTGGATCATTGATGTTGCCATCCCAGGTGACAGTCGCATAGATGAAAAACAACAGGAAAAACTCAGCCGCTATCAGGACCTCAAGATTGAACTTCAAAGACTCTGGCAGGAACCAGTGCAGGTGGTCCCGGTGGTGATGGGCACATTGGGTGCCGTGCCAAAAGATCTCAGCCGGCATTTGGAAACAACAGGCATTGACAAAATTACGATCTGCCAACTGCAAAAGGCCACCCTACTGGGATCTGCAGCATCATCTGAAAATACATCACACAGTCCTAGACACTTGGGAAGTGTTCGACTTGTGGTTTTGCGAAACGAAATCCAGCATATCTGTCTTGTTTGCTGTGCCATACAACGTCGTTGTGTTGATAATAATAATAATAATAATATTATAATTCTAGAGCTGGAAGAAACACCCGACCCCTCCCGACAGATGACCATCCAGCCATAGACGAGTAATATTTATATAGAGGGGGTATCATAATAATAATAGTAATAATAATATAATAATAATCATAATAATTCTAGAGCTGTAAGAAACCACCTGATCCCTCCTGACAGATGACCATCCAGCCAAAGACAATAATATATAGAGAGGGGTGTCATAATATTAACAATAGTAATAATGATAATTATTATTATAATATAATAATAATAATTCTAGAGCTGGAAGACACCACCCGACCCCTCCCGACAGATGGCCACCCTGCCTCCTCATAATAATAACGCCGTCCCTGCGCTCCCTTTCCCGAGGCGGAGGAGTGTCCGGAGCGGCCGTCCACCTGCGGCTACTGTGACCTGGGTCTGCCCTTTGGCCGCCTGGCCGACCACCGGGATGTCTGTGGGAGCCGGACCGAGCGCTGCTGGGACTGCGGTCAGTACGTCCTGCTGCGGGACCGAGAGGGACACGGGCCACACTGCCACGGCCGGGGCCACACCACACGTAAGCGCAACGCGGCCGGTCAGTCGGTCAGTCGGTCAGTCTGGTTGAGGGCGGTGTTTCTGCTTTTGGGAAGGCTTTGGGTCTCTCTTCTCTCCCGCAGAAGCCAAGACCGTCCTCTGCCCTCAGGGCCAGCGCCGGGTCCCCCAGGAAGAACACCTCCAGCACCTGGTAGGTCAGGAGGAAGGACAGAGAGAAGTGCTGCCCAATGGGACCGCTCTCCCTTAGATTGGGTTTCCTTAAACCCTTGGTGACGGGGAAGGTATTGCAGCCCTTTGGCTTCCTTGGCACCCTTGGACTGAATAACAACAATAATAATAATAATAATAATAATAATAATAATAATAATAATAATTACAATAATAATAATATAACGTAATAAAGTATAATACTAATGATAATATACTAATAATAATAATGTAATACAATATAATGCTTTTTTCCCTTAGATTGAGTTTCCTTAAACCCTTGGTGATGGGGAAGGTATTGCAGCCCTTTGGCTTCCTTGGCACCCTTGGACTGACTAATAATAATAATGTAATGTAATAAAGTATAATACTAATGATAATATACTAATAATAATAATGTAATACAGTATAATGCTTTTTTCCCTTAGATTGAGTTTCCTTAAACCCTTGGTGATGGGGAAGGTATTGCAGCCCATTGGCTTCCTTGGCACCCTTGGACTGAATAATAATAATAATAATAATAATAATAATAATAATAATAATATAATGTAATAAAGTATAATACTAATGATAATATACTAATAATAATAATAATAATGTAATACAATATAATGCTTTTTTCCCTTAGATTGGGTTTCCTTAAACCCTTGGTGATGGGGAAGGTATTGCAGCCCTTTGGCTTCCTTGGCACCCTTGGACTGAATAATAATAATTATTATTATTATTATAATAACAATAATAATAATAATATAACGTAATAAAGTATAATACTAATGATAATATACTAATAATAATAATGTTATACAATATAATGCTTTTTTTCCTTAGATTGAGTTTCCTTAAACCCTTGGTGATTGTCACGACCCAGGCTGCAGAGCACCAATAACCATACACAGAGGCCAGAATCTATCTAATATCTTTATTGTAGGAATATATAAAGTTAATAAAAACAAGTGTAGAAAATAGTCCAGAATTAGACCTTTCAGGAAAGGTCAGAATTAGTCCAAAAAAGCAATGTCCAATAAGAAATATTAAGGACCAAAGTTGTAATCCAATAACCGAAACACTCACTTTGCCAAGCAAAGTGAGGGGAGATGACAAGGTCCTTTAGTCCATGAAACTTGAGCGAGGCTAGGAAATAACTTGATACTTGAAACAAGGCTTGAACGTGGAACAAGGTAACTAAGAACAAGAACAAGGTCCGTGGAATAACTTGATAAATCCGTGGAACAAGGCAAGGATTGATCCTGGGAAACAAGGCAAGGTCCGTAGATAAACAAAGGCTGGGAAGCAAGGCGAAGGCTGGATAGCTAGGCAAGGCTTGAGCAGGAGCGAGGCTTGAATCGGAGCGCGCTGTCCAGACACAACTCGCTCCGTAGGCTGACGAATTGACTCCGCGAAGTTACTACGCGGGTAAAACACCTAAATAGAGTCTAGCTTTCCCGCCGAAGCAGTTCTCTGGGAATCAGAACCGAAAGCTAACTCTGAGACCAGATGTGAGACTCCCCAAAGATTCTCACGAGAAGCAGTCTTAATTGGCCACATTCTTAGCTGCAATCCTCGCACTCCTGCGCGAAGCTGAATCCAAACTTCTCTGTTGTTTACAAAACTCCCGGCGCAAGAATACGGGAGAAGTAGGCTCTGGGCTTGTTTGACATACTTCTGGGAGACAACTTTCTTGCAGGTGCAAGGTTCCCAGATCTGCCTGGGAAAGATCTGGCTGAGAGGAATCCAGTTCAGACTGGGAAGGTAAAAAACCCAAGTTTTCATCTTCATCAGGAATTACAATGTCCTGAGCAGGACTACAAGGCCCATGGGTCATCACACTATCCCCCTCCTCAAGGCCCCTCCCAAACTGGGGCCCTCTCCCCGAGGCGCGAGGTCGTGGTTTGGTGGGATAGGTCTGATGAAAGCGACGGGTTAGATCAGGAGCATGGACTGTGGAGGCGTCTTCCCAAGAGCGTTCCTCAGGGCCAAAACCCACCCAGTCAATGAGATATTGTAGGCGGCGGCGGTGAAAGCGAGAATCCAAAATGTCCTCAACCTCGAACTCCTCCTCCCCATTCATCAAAACAGGAGGGGGGGCCGGTTGGTCTGTATCAGGTCGCACACCATCCGCCGGAAGGAGCAGGGAACGGTGAAACACGGGGTGAATGCGCATTGAACGCGGAAGTTGGAGTTTGAAAGTCACGGGGTTTAATTGCGCCACCACTGGATAGGGGCCAATGAAACGGGCATCTAACTTCCGGCAAGGGCGGTGGGAGGGCAGAAAGCGAGTGGACAGGAAAACCCGATCTCCTACCTTGATTTCGGGGCCCGGCTGGCGATGTTTGTCAGCGTGGCGTTTATAGTCCTCCTTGGCTTGGTCCAGTTGCTGGAGCAAAAGTTGTTGCACCGCTGTGAGTTCCTGCAGCCAATCCTCTGCTGCGGGAACCTCTGAAGTTTCAATGACAGGGGGGAAGAAACGTGGATGGAAGCCGTAGTTTGCAAAGAACGGCGTTTCTTTTGTAGAAGCTTGAACTCCATTGTTGTAGGCAAACTCAGACAGTGGTAACAGAGAAGCCCAATTGTCCTGTTGATAGTTTACATAACAGCGAAGATACTGCTCCAAAGTGGCATTGGTGCGCTCCGTTTGCCCATCTGTTTGGGGATGATGAGCTGAAGATAAGCGAGAGTCTATGCCCAATAGTTTTTGTAGTGCCTTCCAAAAACGAGAGGTGAATTGAGATCCACGGTCTGTGACTAAACTCTTGGGCAATCCATGTAGTCTGAAAACATGTTGAAGAAATAGATCCGCAGTTTCCTTGGCCGTGGGGAGGCCTTCGCAGGGAATGAAATGGGCTAACTTGGTGAATAGGTCCACCACCACTAAGATCGTGGTGAATCCACAGGAAGGTGGTAGGTCAGTGATGAAATCCGCGGAAATTATTTCCCATGGGCGAGATGGGGTAGGAAGGGGGTGTAAAAGCCCTGAGGGCTTCTCCCTTCGTATCTTGGAGCGCTGGCATACTGGGCAGGTGTTGACATATTTTTCCACATCCTTGCGGATCTTGGGCCACCAAAAATCCCTTAGGATCAAATGCATAGTTTTAAATAGTCCGAAGTGTCCTGCTGGTTTGCAGTCATGACACAGACGAAGCGCTTTTTCCCTGCCCGGTCCGGGTGGGATATAAACATGATTTCTATAGCAGAGCAGCCCATCTTTAAGCGAAAAGGGAAAATGCAGACCTTGGCGAAGTTGGTCCTGCGCCCAGGCATCTGCTTGCTGACTAGCCCTGATTTCTTGAGCACAGATGGGTCCTGGAGTAGGGGAAGTTGAACCAATGGGAATGGATTTGGTGTTCCCCACCGTGAGCGTGGCAAAGTTCTCAGGTTGTAGCAGTTGGGATTCAAAGGTCTCCTTGCGTCCTGCAGCGTATTCCGGTTTACGTGACAGGGCGTCTGCTTGCTTGGTTTGAGCTGGGGTCACATAATGGATCTGGAAGTTGAAACGTTCAAAGAATAAAGCCCAACGTTGCTGCCTCTGATTTAGTTTGCGGGCAGTTCTTAGATGTTCTAGATTACGATGATCAGTGTGGACTTCAATGGGAAATTTGGCCCCTTCTAGCCAATGTCTCCAAGTTTCAAAGGCTGCCTTTATGGCCAGTAGTTCTTTTTCCCAAATGGTGTAATTCCTCTCTGGTGTGGTTAGTTGACGAGAATAAAAGGCACAGGGGTGGAGGTGATCTCCCACCGGTTGTAAGAGTACAGCCCCAATTGCCACATCAGAGGCGTCCGCTTGCACCACAAAAGGGGTTCCAGGATTTGGGTGCTGTAGAATTGGCTGGGAGGTGAATAGTTTCTTTAGTTGCTGGAACCCTTTCTCTGCTTGATCAGTCCAGCGGAAAGGCTGCTTTCCACGGATGCAGCTAGTGATGGGGTCGGACCAGCGGGCAAAATCTGGAATGAACTTGCGGTAGTAGTTCGCGAACCCCAAGAAACGCTGCACCTCTTTCTTGTTAGTTGGCGCCCGCCATTCCAATACTGCTGAAACTTTGGCTGGATCCATGGAAAGCCCTAGAGGCGAGATGCGGTAACCAAGGAAATCTACCTCTTGTAGATCAAAAGCGCATTTTTCCAGCTTGGCATAAAGTCCATGATCCCGCAATCGTTGTAACACCATTTTGACGTGGTTCTCATGTTCTGATTGTGATCTGGAAAACACCAAAAAATCGTCCAGGTAGATTATCAAGAACCTGTTTAGATAGTCCTGAAAAATGTCATTGACAAAATGCTGGAACGTTGCGGGGGCTCCGCATAAACCGAAATTCATAACTCGGGACTCAAATAATCCGAATTTGGTCTGGAAGGCGGTCTTCCACTCGTCCCCTTCCCTGATGCGAACTAAGTTGTAAGCCCCCCGAAGATCCAGCTTGGTGTAAACCTTGGCTCCTCGAAGCCGATCCAGTAGATCCGAGATTAAGGGCAGGGGATAGCTGTTCCGCTTGGTGATATTGTTCAATGCTCTGTAGTCCATCACCAAGCGTAGTTCCCCTGACTTCTTCTTCACAAACATCACTGGGGAGGCGGCTGGGGATTGAGAGGGTCTGATGAATCCCTTGCGAAGGTTTGTCTCTAGGAATTCCCTGAGAGCTTCTTGCTCTGGTTCAGTCAGGGAGTAGAGATGCCCTCGCGGGATCGGGGCCCCCTCCACCAAGTCAATGGCACAGTCATAAGGTCTATGTGGGGGTAATTTTTCGGCTTCTTTCTCATTGAATACATCCCAATACTCGGAGTACTTCTTTGGCAAGGTGATGATGGGCTCGGTGTCTGTGGCGTGGCATACCTTGGCTACGAGGCAATGGTTTTGGCAGTACGGTGAAGCAAACTGCAGTTCTCTGTTGGACCAGGAGATGTTAGGGTCGTGGAGAGTCAGCCATGGAATTCCCAAAATCACAGGGAAATGGGGGACCTCGGTAACAAAGAAGGAAATCTCTTCCATATGTTCCCTTATCCACATCCTGGTGGGTTCCGACCACTGACTTACGGGGCCCGTCTTGAGGGGACGGCCGTCTATGGCTTGCACCACACGGGCATTCTTGAAATCATGATATTGTAATCCCAGAGAGTCGGCATACTCTCTATCGATGAAATTGTTGGTAGCTCCAGAGTCTATCATGGCGTGGATCATGACGGGTCCCCTTTTTGCTGACCATAATGTGACCACGAGAAGGAACAGGACCCCGGTTGGCGGCTCTTGGATGGATTTTTTGACCGGGTTGGCGAGCCTCTCTACACCCGGTCGTTGGCTTCCCCCGCCGGCTGTGTGCCAGTCGGCTCAGACGCCTTCGTCTCCGTGGAGGACGCCGCCGCAAGACGGGCGGCAGGCTTCCCTTTGGCTGGGCACTCTCTGGCGAAGTGGCCCCCGTTCCCGCAGTACCAGCAGAGGTTTAAGCGTTGACGACGGGCCTTCTCGGCGGCATCTAGTCTGGGACGCACATTGCCCAACTGCATCGGCACCTCCTCGCTCCCTCTGGGGTATGGGGTTGGCGGTGGGGGTCTCCACACCGGACGTGGCTGAACGCTGGCGGGAGCGGGGGGTTTTGCCCCGGCTCTACTGCCCTGGCCTCGAACCCACTGTTTCCTGTTGGCAATCATGACTTCAGCCCGTAAACATTGATCAATGAGTGCCTCGAGGGTCTGGGGAGGATCCACCTTGGAGATTTCTTCCAGCATTTCAATGTTGAGACCCTCCCGGAATTGTCCCCTGAGGGCTACATCGTTCCAGCCGGTGTTGTGGGCCAGCACTCGGAACTCGGCTATATACTGAGACATAGGTCTGTCTCCTTGGAAAAGGCGACGGAGTTTGTGACCGGCTGCCTCCAAATTGTCCTCGATTCCCCAAGTCTCCTTGAGGTGGTCCAAGAAGTGTTGCGCTGATCTTAGGTGTGGAGAGGCTTGGTCGAACAGTGCCGTCGCCCAGCTGGCCGCTGGCCCGTCTAGAAGACTGTAAACCCATGCCACTTTGATGTCTTCTTGGGGAAACTCGGCAGCACGGGCCTCCAGATAAGCTTGGCATTGGCGACGGAAAACATGAACCTTAGAAGCTTCTCCAGTAAACTTGGTTGGCAACGCCATGGCCGGAAGACGAACACCGCGTTCCTTCAAACCCCTTATTTCTCCATCCTGTGCATTGAGCTTATCGCGGATTCGGTCCACCTCTTCCTTGTCGATGGTGTAGGTAATCGGCTGGCCGCTCGGCCCAGGTACGACTCCGGTCGACATTCTGGCCGAGGTTAATTGGTGCTTAGGGTGGCGGAGTCAAACTGTCACGACCCAGGCTGCAGAGCACCAATAACCATACACAGAGGCCAGAATCTATCTAATATCTTTATTGTAGGAATATATAAAGTTAATAAAAACAAGTGTAGAAAATAGTCCAGAATTAGACCTTTCAGGAAAGGTCAGAATTAGTCCAAAAAAGCAATGTCCAATAAGAAATATTAAGGACCAAAGTTGTAATCCAATAACCGAAACACTCACTTTGCCAAGCAAAGTGAGGGGAGATGACAAGGTCCTTTAGTCCATGAAACTTGAGCGAGGCTAGGAAATAACTTGATACTTGAAACAAGGCTTGAACGTGGAACAAGGTAACTAAGAACAAGAACAAGGTCCGTGGAATAACTTGATAAATCCGTGGAACAAGGCAAGGATTGATCCTGGGAAACAAGGCAAGGTCCGTAGATAAACAAAGGCTGGGAAGCAAGGCGAAGGCTGGATAGCTAGGCAAGGCTTGAGCAGGAGCGAGGCTTGAATCGGAGCGCGCTGTCCAGACACAACTCGCTCCGTAGGCTGACGAATTGACTCCGCGAAGTTACTACGCGGGTATAACACCTAAATAGAGTCTAGCTTTCCCGCCGAAGCAGTTCTCTGGGAATCAGAACCGAAAGCTAACTCTGAGACCAGATGTGAGACTCCCCAAAGATTCTCACGAGAAGCAGTCTTAATTGGCCACATTCTTAGCTGCAATCCTCGCACTCCTGCGCGAAGCTGAATCCAAACTTCTCTGTTGTTTACAAAACTCCCGGCGCAAGAATACGGGAGAAGTAGGCTCTGGGCTTGTTTGACATACTTCTGGGAGACAACTTTCTTGCAGGTGCAAGGTTCCCAGATCTGCCTGGGAAAGATCTGGCTGAGAGGAATCCAGTTCAGACTGGGAAGGTAAAAAACCCAAGTTTTCATCTTCATCAGGAATTACAATGTCCTGAGCAGGACTACAAGGCCCATGGGTCATCACAGTGATGGGGAAGGTATTGCAGCCCTTTGGCTTCCTTGGCACCCTTGGACTGAATTATAACAACAGCAACTACATAATAATAATAATAATAATAATAATAATAATAATAATAATAATAATAATAATATGTAATAAAGTATAATACTAAAGATAATATAATGTAATAAAATATAATACTAATGATAATATACTACTAATAATAATGTAATACAATATAATGCAAATAATATAACAATATAATATAATACAGAGGAGCCCCGGTGGCGAAATGCGTTAAAGCACTGAGCTAGAGACCGAAAGGTCCCAGGTTCAAATCCCAGGAGTGGAACGAGCGCCCGCTGTTAGCCCCAGCTCCTGCCAACCTAGCAGTTTGAAAACATGCCATGTGAGTAGATAAATAGGTACTGCTCCGGCGGGAAAGTAACAGCACTCCATGCAGTCATGCCAGTGGCCACATGACCTTGGAGGTGTCTACGGACAACGCTGGCTCTTTGGCTTAGAAATGGAGATGAGCACCAACCCCCAGAGTCAGACACGACTGGACTTAATGTCAGGGGAAAACCTTGACCCTTGACCTTAACTACCACCAATCCCTCAATACTTTATTTCCCAGAACACCAGACTTCGCCACAGCAACGCGTGGCCGGGCACAGCTAGTATATATATATAAAAGGCTTTTGGCATCACGGCGACTCACAAAACAACAAAACCCAACACCCCCCAAACTCTAAAATTGGCAAGACAATCCATCATCCCTGCCTCCAGTAAGATACAACACAATCACACAAAAAACACAATCACAACACCAAAAAAAGGCCAAAACCCACAACAGGCAATGTACGCATGCGCGCGGAACTCAAAGTATTTTTCGGGACAGGGACCATGGGCGGGAACTTCTACTATTCTTATTGCCATGTTTTCTGTATTTTGTAATATATATATATAATACAAAATAATAAATACAGCCAGACATTGGAGCTGCAAGGATATTCAGTGCAATTCAACCACACCAATAAAAGATTAACTTTCATAAAAGGCGACCAGGCTTTGAAACAGTGATACTACTCTGAAGCTGACCAACCAAAGATTTCCCCTAGATAGCAAGCACCCAGGCTTTGAACCACTGAGGCTATTCATTACAATTCTACCCCCCTAAAAGGCAACTACCTAACCTTCCAAGCAACAAGCCTATTCCTTTCTATTCCACCTCACCAAACAAGGATTCCCATAAGAAAATGGCCAGGCTTTCAGGCTACAAAGCTATTCACTGTTATTCCACCTACCTAACAAAGAATTCCCATACGCCACAGCAACAATAGTACAATATAATACTAATGATAATATACTACTAATAACGTAATACAATATAATGCTAATAATATAGAAATAATATAATGTCATACAATGTAATACCAATAATAATATAATACAATATAATACTAATGATAATATACTACTAATAACGTAATACAATATAATGCTAATAATATAGTAATAATATAATGTCATACAATGTAATACCAATAATAATAATGTAATACAATATAATGCCATTTGCTTGATTCTATCCGCCTGCTCCTCATTGAGGACTACAGGGTTGAGTTCTGACCGGTTGACCCTTGACCGCTCCTCCTCCCCAGGACCAGTGCTGCCCACTCCCGGGGCTCCTGGGGGGGCTCAGCACCAGGGAGGCGGCGGTGGCCGTCCGGCCCAAGAAGAGGTCCCAGGACCCCCCCGGGCGGCTGGGCCGGCCTTCCTTCAAGCCCCCCAAGGGGGGCAGGAGGGCCCTGGGACCCCTCGACCCCGAGGCCGGAGAGAGCGAGGACGCCTACGACCGCCTGGACAGCTGCTCCCGCTGCAACATCCTCCTCCCCGGACCCACGCTCAGGAAGCACCAGGTACTTGCTCAGAGTCTTGGTCACACCGTTTGCAGAGACTTCATCTCGTTCCTCCACCCTGTTCATGCCCGCCTTTCTCGTCTCCCTTTCAGAGGAAATGTCAGGGACAAGTGCTGCGGAGAAGTCCCCGCTTCCTGGGCAAAGAAGGTAAGCACGGCCGCTGCCTTTCCTCCTTCCCTGTTGAAGGGGTCACTGAACCAGAGTGACTCCATTTTAGAATGGCTGTCTGCTTGAAACCAGAGATCAGTCTCTCTTCTGGGAATAAAGATAAAATTTGCAACTTGCTGTCTTGTGACAAGATAGCATGTGTCCTGTATGTTTAGCAAGAATCAGTTGTGGTTAAGCTAGTGGTCAGCCGATTCTGAGAAATGTATGAAATACATGTACCATTGCCTATCCTGATGAAATGTTCTACAGTTCGTGGTGAGCTACATCCTGGAGTTGTTTACAGGTCAGGATGTGCCTGCCCACCACAAACTGTGCTGGTGGTTTTTCCAGTAAACCCAGTCCAGAATGAGGAACTAGAAATGTGATAAACAAGTAGGGTATAAAAGACCCCGAGCAGATTCGTTCGGGGCAGACAATTTTTGCCAGCTTCACTGCTGTGTCGCTGCTGTCTGTCGGTAGCTACCTAAAATAAAGGTGTTTGTCCTCAACTTTATTGGTCTCCGAGTGGTGCTCATAGCGGCTTGGCAAACCCGGGGTTTTATGTGATTGGGGTACTCCCAAATCACCCCTTTCACTGTCTTTCCTATTCGAGATAAGAGATATCGCCCTGACACTGCTTGCCCTTTTGGCCCAGTTTCTTTTGGAGCCAACCCAAGATTATATCATTTATTTATTGTATGCGATCTTTTATGATTGACTTGTTTTTTATTGTTGATTGACTTGTTTTATTGCTTTGCTTTTATATGGTCTGATGTCCGAGCTTGGCCCCATGTCCCTTCGGGGAGATGGAGCGGGGTATAAAAGTAAAATTATTATTATTATTATTATCATCAATTTCTATGTCATAAAGACAGAGTATGCTCCAACTTTCCACTCCAAACTCGGGAACTCTGGTCCAGTCTAGGTACTGGTCAGTCTGGTCAAACTGGTCTGGAAGCGTGCTGGGCCCATAACCAAATTGTCAGAGTAAATCGCAGCGTAGCAGCAGTTGTATGTTGTCAATGGAGCGCACAACGAAGAAACTCCAGAACTCTGGTCCAGTCTAGGTACTGGTCAGTCTGGTCAGTCTGGTCTGGAAGCGTGCTGGGCCCATAACCAATTTGTCAGAGTAAATCGCTGCGTAGCAGCAGTTGTATGTTGTCAATGGAGCGCACAACAAAGAAACTCCAGAACTCTGGTCCAGTCTAGGTACTGGTCAGTCTGGTCAGTCTGGTCTGGAAGCGTGCTGGGCCCATAACCAAATTGTCAGAGTAAATCGCAGCGTAGCAGCAGTTGTATGTTGTCAATGGAGCGCACAACGAAGAAACTCCAGAACTCTGGTCCAGTCTAGGTACTGGTCAGTCTGGTCAAACTGGTCTGGAAGCGTGCTGGGCCCATAACCAATTTGTCAGAGTAAATCGCAGCATAGCAGCAGTTGTATGTTGTCAATGGAGCGCACAACGAAGAAACTCCAGAACTCTGGTCCAGTCTAGGTACTGGTCAGTCTGGTCAGTCTGGTCTGGAAGCGTGCTGGGCCCATAACCAAATTGTCAGAGTAAATCGCAGCGTAGCAGCAGTTGTATGTTGTCAATGGAGCGCACAACGAAGAAACTCCAGAACTCTGGTCCAGTCTAGGTACTGGTCAGTCTGGTCAAACTGGTCTGGAAGCGTGCTGGGCCCATAACCAATTTGTCAGAGTAAATTGCAGCATAGCAGCAGTTGTATGTTGTCAATGGAGCGCACAACGAAGAAACTCCAGAACTCTGGTCCAGTCTAGGTACTGGTCAGTCTGGTCAAACTGGTCTGGAAGCGTGCTGGGCCCATAACCAATTTGTCAGAGTAAATCGCAGCATAGCAGCAGTTGTATGTTGTCAATGGAGCACACAACGAAGAGACGTCAGAAACGACACAGCAAACAAGATGTATATGCTGGATTTCGTGTCACAAAATCACAAGTCGAACACTTCCCAAGTGTCTAGGACTGTGTGATGTATTATTATTATTATTATTATTATTATTATTATTATTATTATTATTATTATTATTATGACACAGCAAACAAGCTAGATATGCTGGATTTCGTGTCACAAAATCACAAGTCGAACACTTCCCAAGTGTCTAGGACTGTGTTATGTATTATTATTATTATTATTATTATTATTATGACACAGCAAACAAGATAGATATGCTGGATTTCGTATCACAGAATCACAAGTCGAACACTTCCCAAGTGTCTAGGACTGTGTGATGTATTATTATTATTATTACAGTACTAATTTTGCAATATAATGATACAATAAAATAATATATAATTCTAATATGCAATATAATAATAGTAGTTCAATACGCAGTAATGTTATGTAGTAATTACTGTATTTACGAATTTAGCACCAAAATATCAGAATGCATTGAAAACATTGACTACAAAAATGTGTTGGATAATCCAGAACGTTGCATAAGTGAGACTCTACTGTAATAATAATAATGTATTATATATATATATATATATATATATATATATATATATATATATATGCACATACATACACATACACATACATATATATATATATATACATATACATATACATATACATATATATATATATATATATATATATATATATATGCACTGTATGCATTTGTGTGTGTGTATGGAAGCCACAATCTGTATATCTAGGTCTTTGTCTCTCTATAATAATAATAATCTATATATATATATAAAAGAGTGATGGAATCCCGGCGACCGACAAAACAACAAAACTACAGGCCCCCCAACCTCGACATTTGACAACACAACCCGTCATCCACGCCTCTAGGTTGATACAACAAAAAGAAAAGAAAAATAAAGTCCTCATTAGAGGGAGAGGAATAATGGTTTTTATCCAGTTTGAAGGATAACTTGGTCTCCTAGCAACCCACTCAGCCCAGGGGACAGGCAGGCAGAGTTAGGCCTCACTTAGGCCTCTTCCACACAGCTAGTATAATATAATAATATAATATACATTATATTATATCGATTTCTCATCTTTGTCTTTCAGAGATGCCGAACCCCGCGGAAGAGAAGAGCTTGCAGTGAAACACACACACACACACGTGTACACAACTATTCAGCCCGACCGTTGGTGCCTCGTGTCCTGATGGAGAATAAAAGGAGTACCGTTTGCACCCGAGCCCGAATCTTGGTGATCATTGCGGGTCTTGAGGGTGGTTGGGAGGGCTGATATCAGACATTGTATGTCTTCTTAATGAGCACAAACTACGTTATCATCAGCATCTCTGGTATGTGAGAGCCCCTGTATAAATGGGCCAAAGAGAAGGTTCTGGTATTCTGTACAATAACACCTGTTATGTCATGATCTCCAATCTTTGACATCTCCGGTCGGCTGACAAAGAACAGATGCCAGCCATAAAACAGGCCAGCCATAAAACCTCAATGACCCTCTGGTATGTGAGCCCCTATATAAATGGGCCAAAGAGAAGGTTCTGGTATTCTGTACAATAACACCTGTTATGTCATGATCTCCAATCTTTGACATCTCCGGTCGGCTGACAAAGAACAGATGCCAGCCTAAAACCTCAATGACCATCAGGTATGTGAGAGCCCCTATATAAATGGCTAAAGAGAAAGTTCTGGTATTCTGTAAAACCTGTTGGAATCTACCTGTCTTGGTGCTTTTCCTGGTGGAAGACTGACCCACAGCACAACTGGGAGAAGAGAACCTAACCATCCATAAAACCTCATTAACCCTCTGGTATGTGAGAGCCCCTATATAAACGGGCCAAAGGGAAGGTTCTGGTATTCTGTGCAATAAAACCTGTTGGGATCTACCAGCGTGTGTCTTGGTGCTTTTCCTGGTGGAAGACTGACCCACAGCACAACTGGGAGAAGAGAACATGACAATTTGTACAGAATACCAGAACCTTCTCTTTGGCCCACATATATAGGGGAACCTGACTACGAACCCAATGCTGATACTCGGAAGGCAATCAAGCTCAGACACGAGGGATCGCTAATGATGATGATGATTATTTTATTATTCTCTATCAACCAATCCCGGCCGACGTTTCGCCAGGTCAGAAGTCGTTGATGGCGATGGACTCGCGCATCTGGAGGCAGAGGACCTCGTCGATGTAGATGGAGTTGGCCTTGACCTGGATCTCCTCCTCGAGGGAGAGCTGTCTCCGGAGGAGGCCCTTGAGCTCCTGCTCGGCCTGGGCCAGGGCCTCCTGCAGCCTGGCAGAGGTCGGACGGGTCAGGGCCGTGACCGGCTCGATCCCTCCCCCCAGATGTGCCGACCACCCACCTGCAGACGTTGCGGGCGATCTCGTTGACCTCGCGCATGAGGCGGAGGTGGGCCGTGTCCCGGCAGAGCTCCACGTTGGGCCGGTGCGTCCGGGCCTCCAGCCGGGTCTGGGCCACCTTGGCCGGGGCCTCCTGGTCCGCGATGGCCTTCCGCAGCCCCGCAATGTTCTTCTCCTGCGAGCCGATCTGCTCCATCACCTGCGAGAGAGAGGACGGAGTCACCCCGGGACCCAACGTCCACCCCAACGTCCGGCCCACCCGCGTCCCCGCCGTGCCTTGTCCAGGTGCTCCTCCAGCGCGCGCTTGGCCTCCTTGGTCTCCCGGACGCGGTCGCGGAGGGCGTTGTCCGCGGCCGCCTTCTGCCTCCGCTCGTCGGCGGCCACCTGGGCCAGGATGCGGTCGACCAGGGCCCGCAGCGCCTGGGAGTTGTTCCGCTGCCGGTCGGCCTTGGCGGCGTTGGCGTCCGAGAAGTCCACCCACTCCTCAGGGCTGACCGAGCTAAAGCGGACGGAGAGATTGATTAAATTCTATTCTATTTTTACCTTAGCGACTCTGGTTGGGC
Source organism: Anolis carolinensis (assembly GCF_035594765.1). Taxonomy (NCBI): domain Eukaryota; kingdom Metazoa; phylum Chordata; class Lepidosauria; order Squamata; family Anolidae; genus Anolis; species Anolis carolinensis. The sequence continues at coordinate 30,013,279 of NW_026943818.1, forward strand.
AGTCGAGTACGGATCTCGGTAGGTAAAAATACCTAACACAGGTTATGGGCCCAGACCGAGAAGTCGGCCCAACCCTCAGGGCTGACCGAGCTAAAGTTCTTCTAACTCTTCTTCTAGAGTTCTATCACAGATCACCATGAAGCAATCCGTAGACTGCCCAACCAGAGTCGCTAAGGTAAAAATACCTAACATTGGTTATGGGCCCAGACTGAGAAGTCAGCCCATTCCTCAGGGCTGACCGAGCTAAAGCGGACGGAGAGATTGGTGTCAAGAGGACATCCCGGGTTGTAGATCTTCTGAACGAGCACAGATTGCGCTATCGTCAGCGTACGAGAATTCTATCACAGATCCGTACTCGACTGCCCAACCAGAGTCGCTAAGGTAAAAATACCTAACACAGGTTATGGGCCCAGACCGAGAAGTTGGCCCATTCCTCAGGGCTGACCGAGCTAAAGTTCTTCTAACTCTTCTTCTAGAGTTCTATCACAGATCACTATGAAGCAGTCCGTACTCGACTCCCCAACCAGAGTCGCTAAGGTAAAAATACCTAACATTGGTTATGGGCCCAGACCGAGAAGTCGGCCCATTCCTCAGGGCTGACCAAGCTGAAGTGGTAGAAATATTTTTAAAAATAAAATAATAAAATATTTAAAATATAATAAGCATGATAATAAAATTGTGAAAATGATACTAAATTATATATTTTAAAATATAATAAATTGTTTAAAATATAATAAATTTATTGTAATAACATAATACATTATAATTTTTTAAAATATAAAATATAAGAGTAATAAAGTAATGGTAATAATGATAACATAAATTATCATTTTAAAAAATTATATAATAAAATATTTAAAATATAATAATAAAAACGTAATAATGATAACATAAATTATTATTTAAAATAATATATATTTAAAATAATTAATAATAAAATAAAAATATTTAGAATATAATATGTTATAATTAAAAATAATATAATAAAATATTTAATATAATATAAAATATTTAAAATAATTAATAATAAAATAAAAAATATTTAGAATATAATGTTATAATTAAAAATAATATAAAATATTGAAAATATAATAATAATAAAAACATTGCAATAATGATAAATTATTATTTAAAATAATATAAAATATTTAAAATAATAATAAAATAAAAATATTTAGAATATAATGTTATAATTAAAAATAATATAACAAAATATTGAAAATATAATAAAATGATTGTAATAATGATAACACTAAATTATATATATTTTAAAAATAATATAATAAAATATTTAAAATAATAATAAAATAAAAATATTTAGAATATAATAATAATGTGGCTTTTTTTTTTCGTGTCAGGAGCAACCGGAGTTGCTTCTGGAGTGAGAGAATTGGCCGTCTGCAAGGATGTTGCCCAGGGGACGCCCGGATGTTTTTGATGTTTTACCATCTTTGTGGGAGGCTTCTCTCATGTCCCCGCATGGAGCTGGAGCTGACAGAGGGAGCTCATTCGCGCTCTCCCTGGGTGGGATTCGAACCTGGCAGCTTTCAGGTCAGCAACCCAACCTTCAAGTTACGGGGCTAAGAGTCGCTAAGGTTAAAAATGCTCACACAGGGGTTATGGGCCCGGGCTGCGTTCGGGGAGAGAAACACAGAGAGCATTGCAGAGACTCACTTCTCCTCCACTTTGACCACGTTCCGAGCGTAGCGGATGTCGGGCGTGTTGTTGTTGAGGTTGGCGCAGAAGGTGTCGATGTTGAGGGCGGCCTCCTTGTCGGACAGGTCCTTCTCCACGGTGTATCTGGCCGAGCGGTTCAGCCTGAAACGAGGCCAAAGCGGCAGAGTTAGTTCGTGGCCGAGTCCAAGTCCGGCGAGTTCGTGGTCGAGTCCGAGTCCGGCGAGTTCGTGGCCGAGTCCGAGTCCGGTGAGTTCGTGGCCGAGTCCGAGTCCGGCGAGTTTGTGGCCAATACAGCAGAGTTCGTGGCCGAGTCCGAGTCCGGCGAGTTCCTGGCCGAGTCCGAGTCCAGCGAGTTCGTGGCCAATACAGCAGAGTTCGTGGCCGAGTCCGAGTCCGGCAGCCCCTCCCCCTCCCTCCCCCCTCCCTCCCTCCCTCCACGCACCGGATCTGCTCCAGGACTTGCTCCCGTGTCCGCTCCATCAGCGTGGCCGCCCCTTGCAGCACCTCCGCCTCCTTCTGCAGCTCCTTCTCCGCCTCGTCGCGCACCAGGTCCGGCCCCACGCGGCGCTCCCTGCGTGGAAGGAAGGACGGAAGGAAGGAAGGACGCAGGGGTCGAGAGCCCTGGGGCGCCCAGAGCAAGGCCGTCCATCCCGACCCACCCCTTGACCGCTCGCCGGGCTCACCTGTTGAGGAGGCACTGCTGGGCGATGAGGAGGGGCTCCCGGACGCCATCGGTGCCCTTCCGCAGCCGGGCCTCGGCGTCCGTCAGGGCCTCGGTCTCGTGGGCCAATTGGGCAAGCTTCTCCCGCAGCTGCGCCCGCCAGAAGCCAATCTCCTCCAGCCGCTGCTCTGGGGACGACGGTGGGACGGGAGACCGGGGGTCAGATGGATGGTCAGCCGGGGGTCAAAGGGACCCTCCCCGTGATAAGGGTCCCCAAGGTAGTGATACGTTTTTATCAGAGCCGGCCCTAGGTAATTTTCAAGTGTAAGCGAACAGAATTTTGGCGCCCCCCCAAAGCCAATCACTGAAAAATAAAAGCGTTGGATTATTATTATTATTATTATTATTATTATTATTATTATTATTATTACCAATAATAATAATACCAATAACAATAGAGAAAAATACTACATGTAATAATAATAATAATAATAATAATAATAATAATAATAATAATACAGGAAGAAAAAACATGTAGTCATAAATAAGAGTAAAATAAATGTAATAGTAGCAAAAATAATAGAGAAAAATAATACATGTAATAATACCAATAATAATAGAGAAAAATAATACATGTAATAATACCAATAATAATAGAGAAAAATAATACATGTAATAATACCAATAATAATAGAGAAAAGTAATAAATGTAATAATACCAATAATAATAGAGAAAAATAATACATGTAATAATACCACTAATAATAGAGAAAAATAATACATGTAATAATAATAATAATAATAATAATAATAATAATAATAATAATAATAATAATAATAATACATAGACACATGGGAAGTGTTCGACTTGTGATTTTGTGATATGAAAACCAGCATATCTATCTTGTTTGCTGTGTCATAATAAAATAATAATAATACAGGAAGAAAATACATGTAGTAATAAATAGAGTAAAATAAATGTAATAGTAGCAACAATAATAGAGAAAAATAATACATGTAATAATAATAATAATAATAATAATAATAATAATAATAATAATAATAATAATACAGGAAGAAAATACATGTAGTAATAAATAGAGTAAAATAAATGTAATAGTAGCAACAATAATAGAGAAAAATAATACATGTAATAATAATAATAATAATAATAATAATAATAATAATAATAATAATAATAATAATAATACAGGAAAATAATACATGTAGTAATAAATAGAGTAAAATAAATGTAATAGTAGCAACAATAATAGAGAAAAATAATACATGTAATAATACCAATCATAATAGAGAAAAATATTACATGTAATAATACCAATAATAATAGGGAAAAATATTACATGTAATAATACCAATAACAATAGAGAAAAATAATACATGTACCGTATATTCTCGAGTATAAGCCGACCGAAATACAAGCCAACCAGGACCCTCACCCGAGTATAATAACACCAATAACAATAGAGAAAAATAATACATGTACCGTATATTCTCGAGTATAAGCCGACCCAAATACAAGCCAACCAGGACCCTCACCCGAGTATAATAACACCAATAACAATAGAGAAAAATAATACATGTACCGTATATTCTCGAGTATAAGCCGACCGAAATACAAGCCAACCAGGACCCTCACCCGAGTATAATAACACCAATAACAATAGAGAAAAATAATACATGTACCGTATATTCTCGAGTATAAGCCGACCGAAATACAAGCCAACCAGGACCCTCACCCGAGTATAATAACACCAATAACAATAGAGAAAAATAATACATGTACCGTATATTCTCGAGTATAAGCCGACCGAAATACAAGCCAACCAGGACCCTCACCCGAGTATAATAACACCAATAACAATAGAGAAAAATAATACATGTACCGTATATTCTCGAGTATAAGCCGACCGAAATACAAGCCAACCAGGACCCTCACCCGAGTATAATAACACCAATAACAATAGAGAAAAATAATACATGTACCGTATATTCTCGAGTATAAGCCGACCGAAATACAAGCCAACCAGGACCCTCACCCGAGTATAATAACACCAATAACAATAGAGAAAAATAATACATGTACCGTATATTCTCGAGTATAAGCCGACCGAAATACAAGCCAACCAGGACCCTCACCCGAGTATAATAACACCAATAACAATAGAGAAAAATAATACATGTACCGTATATTCTCGAGTATAAGCCGACCCAAATACAAGCCAACCAGGAGTCTAAGCCGAGGGCTGAAAAACTCGTCTTATACTCGGGTACATACAGTCGTTAAAATTAGCCTCCCCGCAGGAGGCGGTCCCTGGTTGTTGGCCTACCGATGCGCTTGCTGGAGTCTCCCTGGGCCTTGTGGGTGGCGTGCTCGACCTCGTCCAGCAGGCGCCGGGTCTCGGCCACGTTGCGCTCGGACTGGGAGCGCTGGGCCTCGGCGCCGCTGCACTGGGCCTTGTGCGAGAGGCGCCACTCGGGCGGGAGGAACCTCGGCGGGGCCTCCACCAGCTTGGCCATGGCCTCGGCAACCAGGATAGCGCTCACGGGCCAACAGGGGGAGGCTCACAACACAGGCGTCGCCATGGGGACCAGGCTCGGCCCTGATTGGCTGCGGCCACATGAATGAATGAATGAATGAATGAAGGAAGGAAGGAAGGGAGGAATGATGATAATAATAATAAGCAGGCTATTAGGAGTTATTGTTGAAGTCCAAAACTCCTGATTACATGAAACTCATGCATGTATCGATCTATCTAGCTGTATATACCCTTATAAACCCTCCCGACAGATGGCCATCCAGCTCCTGCTGCTACCAAGGAGATTAATCTCATCTGGCAGATAAATCATTGGACACAAAGCCGTTCCTTCACAGCATGACACTTTATTTCCCGTGTAAAGGCCGTCCCCGAGTTACACATAAATTATTATTATTATAACAATATACTATAATTGTGATATATAATGATATATTATAATAATATACAGGCTGTCCCTGAAATTACAAATATTATATTATTCTATAATAATAATAATAATAATAATAATAATAATAATAATAATAATAATAATAATAATAATAATGTATTATAATAATTTATAGGCCATCCCCGAATTACAAATATTATATTATCCAATAATAATAATAATATTTATTATTATTATTATTATTATTATTATTATTATTATTATTAATATGCAGGCTCTTCCCAAGATACAAATATTCCCCTAGGTATGAAGCAGCCAGGCTTTGAAGCTGCAAGGCTATCCAATGGCATTCAAGTTGGCCAACCATGTCATACAATAATAATAATAATAATAATAATAATAATAATAATAATAATATCCTATTATTATTATTATTATTATTATTTATATGCAGGCTCTTCCCAAGTTACAAATATTCCCCTAGGTACGAAGCAGCCAGGCTTTGAAGCTGCAAGGCTATTCAATGGCATTCAAGTTGGCCAACCATGGACTCCCCTAGGGATGAAGCAGCCAGGCTTTGAGGCTGCAAGGCTATTCAATGGCATTCAAGTTGGCCAACCATGGACTCCCCTAGGGATGAAGCAGCCAGGCTTTGAGGCTGCAAGGCTATTCAATGGCATTCAAGTTGGCCAACCATGGACTCCCCTAGGGATGAAGCAGCCAGGCTTTGAGGCTGCAAGGCTATTCAATGGCATTCAAGTTGGCCAACCATGGACTCCCCTAGGTACGAAGCAGCCAGGCTTTGAGGCTGCAAGGCTATTCAATGGCATTCAAGTTGGCCAACCATGGACTCCCCTAGGTACGAAGCAGCCAGGCTTTGAAGCTGCAAGGCTATTCAATGGCATTCAAGTTGGGTAACAACGGACTCCCCTAGGTCCGAAGCAGCCAGGCTTTGAAGCTGCAAGGCTATTCAATGGCATTCAAGTTGGGTAACAACGGACTCCCCTAGGTACGAAGCAGCCAGGCTTTGAAGCTGCAAGGCTATTCAATGGCATTCAAGTTGGGTAACAACGAACTCCCCTAGGTACGAAGCAGCCAGGCTTTGAAGCTGCAAGGCTATTCAATGGCATTCAAGTTGGCCAACCATGGACTCCCCTAGGGACGAAGCAGCCAGGCTTTGAGGCTGCAAGGCTATTCAATGGCATTCAAGTTGGCCAACCATGGACTCCCCTAGGTACGAAGCAGCCAGGCTTTGAGGCTGCAAGGCTATTCAATGGCATTCAAGTTGGCCAACCATGGACTCCCCTAGGGACGAAGCAGCCAGGCTTTGAGGCTGCAAGGCTATTCAATGGCATTCAAGTTGGCCAACCATGGACTCCCCTAGGTACGAAGCAGCCAGGCTTTGAAGCTGCAAGGCTATTCAATGGCATTCAAGTTGGGTAACAACGGACTCCCCTAGGTCCGAAGCAGCCAGGCTTTGAAGCTGCAAGGCTATTCAATGGCATTCAAGTTGGGTAACAACGGACTCCCCTAGGTACGAAGCAGCCAGGCTTTGAAGCTGCAAGGCTATTCAATGGCATTCAAGTTGGGTAACAACGAACTCCCCTAGGTACGAAGCAGCCAGGCTTTGAAGCTGCAAGGCTATTCAATGGCATTCAAGTTGGCCAACCATGGACTCCCCTAGGGACGAAGCAGCCAGGCTTTGAGGCTGCAAGGCTATTCAATGGCATTCAAGTTGGCCAACCATGGACTCCCCTAGGTACGAAGCAGCCAGGCTTTGAGGCTGCAAGGCTATTCAATGGCATTCAAGTTGGCCAACCATGGACTCCCCTAGGGACGAAGCAGCCAGGCTTTGAAGCTGCAAGGCTATTCAATGGCATTGAGTATGATATGGCCGAAATGAGGTGGGGGTCCCGGCCCCGTTTGTGGTTGTTGTGGTCACTCGAAGCGGCGCAAGTGGTTGTAGAGGGACTGGACGTAGGTGAAGACGCACATGGGGTCCGGCTTGCGCCCCATGGCCAGCATGTCCTCCACCTCGATCAGGCGGTCACAGCCGGCCAGCTTCCTGCAAAACATATTATTATTATTATTATTATTATTATTATTATTATTATTATTATTATTATTATTTTGTATATATATATATGAGAAAGATAGGGCTTGGCTACTTAACAACAACAACAACAACAACAATTTATATATACCATATATAGGAAAGATAGGGTCTGGCTACTTAATTAATTATTAACTATATATATAAAAGAGTAATGGCGTCACGGCAACGCACAAAACAACAAAACTACAGTCCCCCCAATCTCGAAATTTGGCAACACAACCCATCATCCACGCCTCTAGGTTGATACAACAAAAAGAAAAGAAAAATAAAGTCCTAATTAGAGGGAGAGGAATAATTGTTTTTATCCAATTGCTAAGCTCCGCCCACTTGGTCTCCTAGCAACCCACTCAGCCCAGTGTTAATAAAAGAATAAAAAAAATACAAATAATACAATAAAAAATAATTAAAAACACTAAAAAAATTAATACATTAAAATACTATAACAAAATAACTAAAAATAATATGACAAAATAATAAAATAAAATAAATACAAATAATACAATAAAAATAATAAAAAACCACTAAAATAATTTAAAACACTAAAAAAATGAATACAATAAAATACTATAACAAAATAACTAAAAATAATACGACAAAATAAATAAAAATAAAATAAATACAAATAATACAATAAAAAATAATAAAAAACACTAAAATAATTTAAAACACTAAAAAAATTAATACAAGAAAATACTATAACAAAATAACTAAAAATAATACAACAAAATAATAAAATATAATAAATAAAAAAGATAAGTTACAATAAAATTAATTAAAAAGAGGCATGGATGAGGGGTTGTGCTGCCAAGCGTAGTGTTTCTGGGATGTGTAGTTTGGTTGTTTTATCCTAGGCCGAAATGCCATTACCCTTTTATATATATAGATATTGTATGTATATACAATATATTATATTAGTATAGCATAATATTATACATTATTATATTTACACAGGAGACATGGTGGAGTGAATAATAATGAATTATTATCGGAGCCTCCGGTGGCCTAGGGGATAAAAGCCTCGTGACTTGAAGGTTGGGCTGCTGTCCTGAAGGCTGCCAGGTTCGAATCCCACCCTGGGAGATCGAGGATGAGCTCCCTCTGTCAGCTCCAGCTCCATGCGGGGACATGAGAGAAGCCTCCCTTCCACAAGGATGGTAAAAACATCACAAACATCCGGGCAACGTCCTTGCAGGCGGCCAATTCTCTCACTCCAGAAGCAACTCACGAAAAAAAATTAATTATAATAATAATAATAATTACTCTGCGGCGCCGAAGGCGGCCTCGAGGTTCTTGCGGGGGGTGCCTGGCTGCAGGGCCTGGTAGTCGAAGGCCTCGGGGAAGAAGGCGTGCACCAGGGCGCAGAAGGCCATCCCGTCGCTCCAGCTGCTGGAGAAGTTCTGCAGGTCCACGTGCTGCGGGAGGGGCCACGGTCAGGGGTCAAGGGGTCAAGGGTCACGGGTGGGGGGGCGCACGCGTGACCCCACTGGGCTTGACCGACTGACCTGGTAGCCAATGGTCTTGGAGCGGCACCACTCGAGCAGGATCTGCTTGATGCCGCTGGCGCTCGTCACGCCCAGGCTCTGGGAGCGCTGCAGCTTCGGACGCCCCCCGGACCCCCGGACCCTGGACAGGAAATAAAATACATCATCATCATCATCATCATCATCATCATCATCATCATCATCATCATCATCTTATTTATTGCCTGCCTCTCCGCATGACTCGAGCATCTAATATGGTACAATAATAATTATATCTATATATATAAAAGAGTGATGGCATCACGGCAACGCACAAAACAACAAAACTACAGGCCCCCCCAACCTCGATTTTTTTTAATTAGATTTTTATTCAAATTTTCTTACGTACACATGTATTAAAAGTAAAGCAATGAGGGGGGGTAATGAGGTAAAGGAAATGAGGTTAGGGAGGGGAAGAAAGAAAAAGAGAAGGGAGAAGGAAAAAAGAACAAACAAACAAACACACGAAAAGATGTCCTTCCGCTTTCTATTCTTTGTGGCATAAATTTCATTCCACCTTCTTCCCTTTTTCATACATTGGACTAGATAGTAATAGTAATATGTACTGTATTAGTAATACCATAGTAATGATAATATACAAAAATACAATGATGCTAATGATATAATAGCAATACGACATAGTAATATAATAATAACATAGTAATAATAATGATGATGATATAATACGATGATGGTAATAATATAATAGCAATATAACATTGTAAAATAATAATGACAATAATGATAATATAAAACAATGATGGTAATGATATAATAGCAATATAATATAGTAATATAATAATAATATAGTAATAATAATAATAAAAATATAGTAATAATAATAATAATAATAATAATAATAATAATATAAAACAATGATGGTAATGCTATAATAGCCATATAATATAGTATAATAATAATTATTATTATGGCAATATACTAAAGGCCTACCTCCCTGCTCCGGCTCCGGCTCCAGCTCCTCCCTTGGCGGGGTGCCCATCCTCCCCTGGGACCAGCAGGGCCTTCCTCGCCTGGGCCCCCATCGTGCGCGGCAGCGTCTGCGACCGGACCAGCTCCTTCCGCCGCTCGGCCTGGGGCTTGACCCCCGCGTGGGGAGGGGCCAGTGGGGGCTCCGCAGGGGGCGCCCTCTCTCTGGGCAGAAGGGGACCGGGCCCCCCTTCCTGCCCGTGGGGCCCGTGTGCCGCCCCCGCCCCCCCCCTTGGTCACCGCCGTCACCGGGAGGTGTGCCCTGCGTGGGGGGGCCGGCTCGGGGGGGCCTCCGTCGGGGGGCCCGTTCTCGACCCCCGGGGTCCGGCTGCTGCCGCTGTCCCTCCTCCTGTGATGGGGGTCGGGGCTACCACGCCCCCCAGCTCCTCCTTCCTCCTCCTTCCGGTCCTCAAGGCTCTGTCCAAGCAAAAGAGAGAGTGGCCACCTGCTGGGAGGGATCGGGTGGTGTCCTTTATGGCAGAAGGAGCCTTTGGGGTGGACAGGGCGGCCTCTAGGGTTCTGTAACTCTCCTACTTGTCTCTCTCAATCATATTGATAGCTGTCTCATTTATAACTAGGTGGCCACCTGCTGGGAGGGATCGGGTGGTGTCCTTTATGGCAGAAGGAGCCTTTGGGGTGGACAGGGCGGCCTCTGGGGTTCTGTAACTCTCCTACTTGTCTCTCTCAATCATATTGATAGCTGTCTCATTTATAACCAGGTGGCCACCTGCTGGGAGGGATCGAATGGTGTCCTTTATGGCAGAAGGAGCCTTTGGGGTGGACAGGGTGGCCTCTAGGGTTCTGTAACTCTCCTACTTGTCTCTCTCAATCATATTGATAGCTGTCTCATTTATAACTAGGTGGCCACCTGCTGGGAGGGATCGGGTGGTGTCCTTTATGGCAGAAGGAGCCTTTGGGGTGGACAGGGCGGCCTCTAGGGTTCTGTAACTCTCCTACTTGTCTCTCTCAATCATATTGATAGCTGTCTCATTTATAACTAGGTGGCCACCTGCTGGGAGGGATCGGGTGGTGTCCTTTATGGCAGAAGGAGCCTTTGGGGTGGACAGGGCGGCCTCTAGGGTTCTGTAACTCTCCTACTTGTCTCTCTCAATCATATTGATAGCTGTCTCATTTATAACTAGGTGGCCACCTGCTGGGAGGGATCGGGTGGTGTCCTTTATGGCAGAAGGAGCCTTTGGGGTGGACAGGGCGGCCTCTGGGGTTCTGTAACTCTCCTACTTGTCTCTCTCAATCATATTGATAGCTGTCTCATTTATAACCAGGTGGCCACCAGTTGGGAGGGATCGAATGATGTCCTTTATGGCAATTGGGAGTTGGACTGGATGGCCTTTGGAGGCTCCTTCCAATTCTAGGATAATAATAATAGATCTCTGCCTCTCGGTCTAAATATATGACTAATCTGCATAGCCACGCCCCCTCCACAGCCACGCAACTCCTGTTTGGCTCCTCCCTCCGGGGCCACGCCCCCTGCAGGCCTCAATCCCAATGCAGGATTCTGCATGACCCAAGCCCCGCCCCCTGGCGGCCAAAGACACTCGCTAATATGCATGGCCACGCCCCTTGCACGGCCCCGCCTCTCCTGGCTGGCTCCTCCCTCCCCAGCAACTCTGCATAGCTCCGCCCACCACCAGGCGACACTCAGTAATCTGCATAGCCGCGCCCCCTCCCGGCTGGAGAAGTCACTATAGCCACGCCCCCTCCAGAACCCTGCCACTCCCGGGCCAAAGACAGATAACTAATCTGCATAGCCACGCCCCCTCCCAGCTGGAGACAGTCACCAATGTGCATGGCCACGCCCCCTCCAGAACCCCGCCACTCCCCGGCCAAAGAGAGATAACTAATCTGCATAGCCACGCCCCCTCCCGGCTGGATAAGTCACGAATATGCATGGCCACGCCCCCTCCAGAACCCCGCCACTCCCCGGCCAAAGAGAGATAACTAATCTGCATAGCCACGCCCCCTCCCGGCTGGAGACAGTCCCCAATGTGCATGGCCACGCCCCCTCCAGAACCCCGCCACTCCCCGGCCAAAGAGAGATAACTAATCTGCATAGCCGCGCCCCCTCCCGGCTGGATAAGTCACCAATATGCATGGCCACGCCCCCTCCAGAACCCCGCCCCTCCCCGGCCAGAGACAGCTAGCTAATCTGCATGGCCCCGCCCCTCACCTGCTGCTGGTGGGCGAGGGCGGCCACCTGCCGGGCGAGGGCGTCGACGCATGCGCGGAGGGCGCGGGTCTCGGCGCGGGCCTCCTGGAGGGCGGGGGCCAGCGGGGCGGCCAGGCGGAGCGCCTCCCCCACGCGCGCCTCCAGCGCCCCCCGCAGCGCCCCCACCTCCGCCCGCAGCGCCGCCACCGCGGACGCCACGGTCTCCGCCTCGCTCGCCATGGCCGCGCTCTGCCGCCCCCTCGCCCCCGCCCGCGGAGGGGATCCTTCGTGGAGGGGGCGGGGCCTCCGACGGGGGACGCCCATTGGCCAAGCAGGGAGGGCACCACCCGACCCCTCCCGGCAGAGGGCCAGACAGACCGCCTTGTTACTACTGTAGTTTTATATTATTACTATTAATAATATTATTAGCAATATTATTATATTGTTATTATGAGTCCTAGAGTGGCCACCCAGCCCAACTATAAAGGCACCATTCGATCCCTCCCAGCAGAGGGCCAGCCAGACTGCCATATATTATTATTGTTATTATTATTATTATTATTATTATATTGTTATATTTTGTTATTGTTATAGTATTATTATAATAATATGTATTATTATTGTTATTGTAAGTCTAGAGTGGGAGGGGCACCCCAAAGGCCACTCAGCCCAGCCCCCTTCTCTTGCCATTCAAGGCACCATTCGATCCCTCCCGGCAGAGGGCCACCCAGTCTCTGAATAATAATAATAATAATAATAATAATAATAATAATAATAATAATCTATATATATATAAAAGAGTGATGGCATCACGGCAGCGGGCAAAACAACAAAAGTAAACACCCCACAACCTCAAAAATTGACAGCACAACCCCTCATCCATGCCTCTAGGTTGATACAACAAAAAGAAAAGAAAAATAAAGTCCTAATTAGAGGGAGAGGAATGTTTGTTTTTATCCAATTGCTGCCAGTTAAAAGGCTAAGCTCCGCCCACTTGGTCTCCTAGCAACCCACTCAGCCCAGGGGACCCTTTACCTTAACTACCACCAATTCCTCTATACTTTATTTCCCATAACACCATGCTTCGCCACAGCAACGCGTGGCCGGGCACAGCTAATAATAATAATAATAATAATAATAATAATAATAATAATAATAATAATAATCTCCCCACGGGGAGATGGTGGCGGGATATAAATAAAGTTTTATTATTATTATTATTATCATTATTTTTTTTATTTTATTTTCCGTGTCAGGAGCAATTTGAGTTGCTTCTGGAGTGAGAGAATTGGCCGTCTGCAAGGACGTTGCCCAGGGGACATTGCCCGGATGTTTTGATGTTTTACCATCCTTGTGGGAGGCTTCTCTCCTGTCCCCACATGGAGCTGGAGCTGAGAGAGGGAGCTCATCCGCAATAATAATAGCACCATACAATCCTAGAGCTGGAAGGGACCCCGAAGGCCGTCCAGTCCTGCCAGAAAAGGTCACTGCCTTCTCTAATCTGGGGCCCAGGCCCATTAATCATCATGATGTGACAGCGCAGATGGGCCCTTTGGCTGCCCTTTGGCCAAGGAGGGAGCCGAACAAGCCCAAGCCGAACTGACATTTGGCATGTGTCATGGGACCGAGATGGATGGGCCTCCCCTCCCGGCCTCCGCCAGGCAGGCATTCCTTCCTTCTTTCCTTCCTTCCTTCCTTTCTCGGCCCCAAAGAGCAGCCGCTATTTTTAGGCCCCGGTTGGCAAGATAAGCAGCAGAGGCTCCCCGGGAAGCAGCAGCAGCAACATAACAACAACAACATCAACAACAACAACACCAAGGAGAAGCAGGCGAAGCTCTGAAGACAACTTTGGGTTTCCTCCCAATTTCTTGTTGTTATTATTATTATTATGATTTTATTCTGACACAGCAAACAAGATAGACATGCTGGATTTCGTATCACAGAATCACAAGTCGAACACTTCCCAAGTGTCTAGGACTGTGTGATGTATTTTCAGATGATGCGTGCATAATAATAATAATAATAATCAGAAACTCCTCAAAGCACAGCAGACAAAAAAACAGTACAAGAAAACCGCACTACAAACTAGAGCAGAACCAGTACAAGAAAACCGCACTACAAACTAGAGCAGAACCAGTACAAGAAAACCGCACTACAAACTAGAGCAGAACCAGCACAAGAAAACCGCACTACAAACTAGAGCAGAACCAGCACAAGAAAACCGCACTACAAACTAGAGCTGACAGCTGGCACAACAAAACATTGCATGGAAAGTTCCTTAACAAAACTGAAGGAAAAGCTGACAAGGAGAAGACCTGGCTCTGGCTCACGAATGGGACCCTGAAGAAGGAGACAGAAGGCCTGATCCTTGCAGCCCAGGAGCAAGACATCAGGACAAAGGCAATTCAGGCCAAGATCGAAAAATCAGCTGATGACCCAAAATGCAGGCTGTGCAAGGAAACCGACGAAACCATGGATCATATCCTCAGCTGCTGTAAGAAAATCTCAGACAGACAGACTACAAACAGAGGCACAACTATGTGGTCCAAATGATTCATTGGAACTTATGCCTCAAGTACCACCTCCCAGCAGCCAAGAACTGGTGGGATCACAAACCTGCAAAAGTCTTGGAAAATGAGCACGCAAAGAGACTGTGGGACTTCCAAATCCAGACTGACAAAGTTCTGGAACACAACACACCAGACATCACAGTTGTGGAAAAGAACAAGGTTTGGATCATTGATGTCGCCATCCCAGGTGACAGTCGCATAGATGAAAAACAACAGGAAAAACTCAGCCGCTTTCAGGACCTCAAGATTGAACTTCAAAGACTCTGGCAGAAACCAGTACAGGTGCCGTGTCGAAAGATCTCAGCCGGCATTTGGAAACAATAGACATTGACAAAATCATGATCTGCCAACTGCAAAAGGCCACCCGACTGGAATCTCAATCCGAAAATACATCACACAGTCCTAGACACTTGGGAAGTGTTCGAATTGGGATTTTGTGATATGAAATCCAGCAGATCTATCTTGTTTGCTGTGTCATAAGAAAATTATTATTATTATTACTATTATTATTATATTTTATTATTTTATTGAAGAGGAACATTGTATATATATTATATACTACTTATTATATTTTATTGCTAATTATTAAATGTTACAGTAGAGTCTCACTTATCCAACGTTCTGGATTATCCAACGCATTTTTGTAGTCCGTGTTTTCAATACATCGTGATAGTTTGGTGCTAAATTCGTAAATAAAGTAATTACTACATAGCATTACTGCGTATTGAACAACAGTAGAGTCTCACTTATCCAACACTCACTTATGCAACGTTCTGGATTATCCAACTTTTTCTGTAAAATTCATTGTATAACATGATGTTTTGGTGCTTAATTTGTAAAATCATAACCTAATTTGATGTTTAATAGGCTTTTCCTTAATCCCTCCTTATTATCCAAGATATTCACTTATCCAAGCTTCTTCTGGCCCGTTTAGCTTGGATAAGTGAGACTCTACTGTATTTTGTTACGATTTGATTGATCTTGAGCATGTTTATTAATTTATAATATTTAATTGTTATATTTATTTATATTTATACTATTTGTATATTTATATTATTTTTATATATTATATTATGTTATTTATTTATAATATTTTAATATTATTTTTATATTTTATATTATTATTTTATTTATTATTATAATAATTATATTTTATGTATTCGTTCATTACTATTTGATTGAACAGGAGCATATTTATTAATATATACGATTTGTGTATAATATTTACTTATATTTATTTGTTTATTATCTTATACCTTATATATTTATATTATTTATTTTATATTGTCATTTATTATATTTTAATTTAATATATATTATTATTATATTTTATTATTATTTTATGAGTATTTGTTACTTAATATTTTATCAAAGAGGAGCATTGCATTTATTCGATTTCATTATTTATTAATTAATTAAATAATGTTTATACTTTATGATTATTTCTTACAATTTGATTGAACAAGAGCACTGCATTCTATTTTATTATTATTTACTATTTTTTATTTATCATATTTTAACTTAACTTTCAACTATCACTATTACATTTTATTTATTTATATTCATATTATATTTTATTATTGTATCTTATTTTTACTATCTATTTTGTTATTATTCATCAAGTAAATTTTATTTATTATTGTTGCAATATTATTGAATTAAATGGGTTCATTCAACAAAACTCACACCTTTGATGGACAGCGCCAGCCCGGCCTCGAGCAGCCAAGCCCCGCCCTCCCCTCCCCGTTGCCATGGCAGCCGGCTTTGTTGACGGGCGGGGTTGACTTTCATGCCGCCTGTGGAAGCCACGCCCCCAATTGGCACTGGAAGCCCCGCCCCTCTGCTTCACGCCTTGTGGAGGCCACGCCTTCTGCGCCCCGCCCCTCTGGTCGAGCGTGAGGCGGAGCCAAACGAGGCCCGGATGTCATTTGCATAGAGTAATTGCAAGCCGCGCCTTCAAGGCACTTTGTGGGAAGCCCCGCCCCCTTCTACGCCACGCCCCTCTGGTCGAGCGTGAGGCGGAGCCAAACGAGGCCCGGATGTCATTTGCATAGAGTAATTGCAAGCCGCGCCTCCAAGGCATATTATGGGAAGCCCCGCCCCCTTCTACGCCACGCCCCTCTTCTCGGCGTGAGGCGGAGCCAAACGAGGCCCGGATGTCATTTGCATAGAGTAATTGCAAGCCGCGCCTCCAAGGCAGATTATGGGAAGCCCCGCCCCCTTTTACGCCCCGCCCCTCTGGTCGAGCGTGAGGCGGAGCCAAACGAGGCCCGGATGTTATTTGCATAAAGTATTTCCAAGCCGCGCCTCCAAGGCACCTTGTGGGAAGCCACGCCCCCTTCTACGCCCCGCCCCTCCGCTTCACGCCTTGTGGAGGGCACGCTTTCTAAGCCCCGCCCCTCTAGTCGAGCGTGAGGCGGAGCCAAACGAGGCCCGGATGTCATTTGCATAAAGTATTTCCAAGCCGCGCCTCCAAGGCACCTTGTGGGAAGCCACGCCCCCTTCTACGCCCCGCCCCTCCGCTTCACGCCTTGTGGAGGGCACGCTTTCTAAGCCCCGCCCCTCTAGTCGAGCGTGAGGCGGAGCCAAACGAGGCCCGGATGTCATTTGCATAGAGTATTTCCAAGCCGCGCCTCCAAGGCACCTTGTGGGAAGCCACGCCCCCTTCTACGCCCCGCCCCTCCGCTTCACGCCTTGTGGAGGCCACGTCTTCTAAGCCCCGCCCCTCTGGTCGAGCGTGAGGCGGAGCCAAACGAGCCCCGGATGTCATTTGCATAAAGTCTTTGCAAGCCGCGCCTTCAAGGCACTTTGTGGGAAGCCCCGCCCCTCCGGCAGAGGGCGCTGCGAAGCGCGAGTCCTGCTGTGGCTTCCGGGGCGGGGCTTCCGGCGTGCTGTTCCTGAGGCGCGATGGCGGCGGTGCGGGGCCTGCGCGTCTCCCTCAAGGCCTCGCCCGTGGCGGCCTCGGCCTCGGCGTCGCCCTCGTTGCCGGACCCGGAGCCCATGGAGGTGGAGGAGGGCGAGCTGCTCCTCCCGGCGCCGGCGCCGCCGCCCAAGGAGAGCGAAGAGGAGGAGGAGGAGGAGCCGAAGCCTCCGCCGCCATCGGAAGAAGGAACAGGAGCGGGAGCGGGAGGGGCCTCGCTGTCGCCGCCGCCGCCGAGGAGGGCCCTGCCGGTAAACAAGGCCTCTGAGCCTGTGCAGAGCGCGCGCGGGCCGGGCGGACCTCTCCCGGGAGGGCTTTCATGGTGTCCTTTCGTAGCAGAACGGGGCCCGACTGGAGGGCCTTTGGGTCCCTTCCCACTCCGGGAGGCTCTCGCACTCTCTCTTGGTTAGATGGACATCTGCCGGGAGGGATCGCATGGTGCCGCCCTGCCCTTGGGGTCACTTCCCACTCTGGAATAATAATAATAATATTACATAATAATAATGATAATTATTATTTTAAAATGGGAAGTGTCCCTAAGGGCAGGAAGGCACCACATGATCCCTCCCAGCAGATGGCCTTTCAGCCAAAGATAGAGAGCAATAGGAATGATATATATATATATATACACACACATAGTTGAACCCTAGTTGGAAGGGACCCTAAAGGCCATCCAGTCCACCCCTTCTCAATAATAATAATAATAATAATAGTTATTATTATTATATAGTATATTATTGTGACATTATTATTATTGTTGTTATTAGAGGGAAGGGGGTGGGCTGGATGGCCTTTGGGGTTCCCTTCCCACTCCAGGAGGTTCTCACACTCTCTCTTGGTTAGATGGCCATCTGCCGGGAGGGATCGCATGGTGCCTTCCTGCCCTTGGGGTCACTTCCCTCCCTGGAATAATAATAATATAATATAATGTAATACATTCTTTGATGCAATGCATTTTAATAATATAATATTGTCACAATAATATACTATATTACATAATAATAATAATAATAATGTCACAATAATATACTACATTATTATTATTATTAATATAGTATATTAATGTGACAATATTATTATTAGTATTATTATGTAATATAGTATATTATTGACATTATTATTATGTAGTATAGTATACTTCCTGCCCTTGGGGTCACTTCCCACTGTGGAATAATAACAACAACAATTATGTAATATAGTATATTACTAGCTGTGCCCGGCCACGTGTTGCTGTGGCAAAGTGGTGGTGGTATTTGTTAAAAATTGTTGTGTAATTTTTATTTGACGTTATTTGCAATTTTTTATTAATTTTATTGTAAGTTATATCTTTATTTATTATATTTTATTATTTTCTTGTATTAGTTTTAGTTATTTTCTGTTATTATAGTACTTTATTGTATTAATTTTTAGTGTATTTTATTATTTTTATTGGGTTGCTAGGAGACCAAGTGGGAGGAGCTTAGCCTTCTAACTGGCAGCAATTGGATAAAAGCAATTATTCCTCTCTCTCTCTAATTAGGACTTTGTTTTTCTTTTCTTTTTGTTGTATCAACCTAGAGGCGTGGATGATGGATTGTGTTGTCAAATTTCGAGGTTGGGGGGCCTGTGGTTTTGTCGCCGTGATGCCATCACTCTTTTATATATATAGATTATGACAGTATTACTATTATTATTATTTATTATTATTATTATTATTATTATTGGGAAGGGGTGGACTGGGTGGCCTTTGGGGTCCCTTCCAACTAGGATTCTGCTATATATATATGTCTCATTCCTATTGCTCTCTGTCTTTGGCTGAATGGCCATCTGCCGGGAGGGTTCGGGTGGTGCTGTCGGTGACAGAATGGGACCGTTTGGATGGCCTTCCTTCCTTCCTTCCCTTCCAGGACTCAAGCCGGAGATATGAAAACAAAGCCGGGAGCTTCATCACCGGGATCGACGTCACATCCAAGGTCCTTATTATTATTATTATTATTATTATTATTATTATTATTGGTGTTACCTATAGAGTATATAGGTCACATTTCCTTCTCCTTTTCCGCGTCAGGAAGCCATTGAGAAGAAGGAGCAGAGGGCCAAGCGCTTCCACTTCCGCGCAGAAGTCAACCTGGCCCAAAGGAACGTGGCGCTCGACCGGGACACCATGAAGAAAGGTCAGCCCCGCATTAAAATACATGGCGTCCCATAGATTTCATTCATTTATTTATTTGCATTATTATTACTGTTAAAAGTACATTGCATCAAATAATGTAGTATATTATTAAAATGCATTGCATCAAATAATGTATTACATTATATTATATTATTATTAAAAATCCATTGCATCAAAGAATGTACTACATTATATTATATTATTATTAAAAATACATTGCATCAAATAATGTAGTATATTATTAAAATGCATTGCATCAAAGAATGTACTACATTATATTATATTATTATTAAAATGCATTGCATCAAAGAATGTATTACATTATATTATAATATTATTATTAAAATGCATTGCATCAAAGAATGTATTACATTATATTATAATATTATTAAAATGCATTGCATCAAATAATATATTATATTATTAAAATGCATTGTATCAATTTATATTATTATTAAAAATACATTGCATCAATTATTAAAAGTACATTCTATCAAGTAATGTATTATATTATTATTAATACATTGCATCAAATAATATATTATTTTAAAAATGCATGGCATCAAATAATGTATTATATTTTATTATTATCCTATTACTATTAAAATGCATTATGTGAAATAGATTTTATAATAACAAACCTATTAGTACTTTGGTGAATACTATATATCTATATATATAAAAGAGTGATGGCATCACGGCGACGCACAAAACAACAAAACTACAGGCCCCCCAACCTCGAAATTTGACAACACAACCCATCACCCACGCCTCTAGGTTGATACAAGAAAAAGGAAAATAAAGTCCTAATTAGAAGGCTAGGCCCCGCCCACTTGGTCTCCTAGCAACCCACTCAGCCCAGGGGACAGGCAGAGTTAGGCCTCACTTAGGCCTCTAAAAAATAATTAAAAACACTAAAAAATAAATACAATAAAATATGATAATAACAGAAAATAACTAAAAATAATACAAGAAAATAATAAAATATAATAAATAAAAAGATAACTTACAATAAAATTAATTTAAAAAATACAAATAACGTCAAATAAAAATTACACAACAATTTTGAACCAATACCACCACCACTTTGCCACAGCAACACGTGGCCGGGCACAGCTAGTAAGCTTACATTGACCTATCATAGATAGATACATCATAGAGTACAGCGTATTTATCTATCCCATCTATGTCTGGATGGCCGTCTGTTGGGAGGGCTTTGGTTGTGCCTTGACTTCCCGGCTACAGGGATGCCCTGTGGGGGTCCCTTCCAATTCTAGGATTCAATGATAACTATACTACTGCTACTACTACTACTAATAATAATAATAACATGCAGAAATGCCTGTCTTCCTCTGCAGCCATCCCGAAGCTTCGCCTGGACACGCTCTACCTTTTTGGCGTGGACGAGATGAGCACGCAGGACATCTTTGGCTACTTTAAGGAGTATCCGCCGGCCCACATCGAGTGGCTGGACGACGCCTCCTGTAAGTGACCGTCTATAAAGGAAGGAAGGAAGGAAGGGGGGGGGGCTGCGGCCAGGCTGGACCAGCGGGCTGGCTCTTCACGGCCGGCCCTGCCTTTCCTGCAGGCAACGTGGTCTGGCTGGACGAAGTGACCGCCACGCGGGCCTTGATCAACATGAGCGCCATGCCCGAGGAGGAGGAGGAGGAGGAGGAGGCGGCGGCGGCGGCTGTGGCAGCGAAGCCCCAGGAGAGTGGCCGGAGGGTCAGGAAAGGTAGCCCCTTGCGGAATAATATTTTTATAATATTTTTATCTGTGTAATATTTTTATATTTTTAAATATATTTATATTTTTTATCTGTGTATTATTTTATATATTTTATATTTATATATTTTATATTTTTATATATTTTTTTCTATGTATTATTTTTATATTTTTTAATATTATATTTTAATTTTTTATTTTTTATATTTTTACCTGTGTATTATTATCTTTATAATTTTATCTGTGTAATATATATATAATATTTATAATATTTTAATATTTTATTTTTTATATTTTATATTATATTTTATCTGTGTAATATTTTTATATTTTAAAATATTTTTATATTTTATATTTATATTTTTATATTTTTATCTGTGTATTATTTTTATAAATTTTATTTTTTATTTTTTATTTTTTTATATTTTTTATTTATATATTTTTATATTTTTATCTGTATTATTTTTATATTTTACCTGTGTATTATTTATAATTTTATCTGTGTATTATATATATATTATGTATATATATATGTAATATTTATAATATTTTATATTTTATATTATATTTTATCTGTGTAATATTTTTATATTTTTATCTGTGTTATTTTTATATATTTTACTAGCTGTGCCCAGCCACGCGTTGCTGTGGCTTAGTCTGGTGGTGTTGGTCAGTCTACATTAGGTTGTATTTATGCTGTGACCTTCTTTATACTCACATTAGTAGTAGTATTTCAAGTCTGTTACCTTCTTCAATTTTTGTGTTGATTGATAATTGCTTGAGATCCCTGTTGTCTTTGGTTTGTTGTTAGTTGTAATGTCTGATTCTGCTGAGTGCGGTTTATATTTTTATTGTGGTACAATAGTCCTTTTTTTGTTTTGCCTGTGTAGGTGTTTATTATTATTGTTGTTGTAGTGATTATGAAGGTTGGATAAGTTAGATGCTACTGTATTGTTTTTTGGAGGCCCAGTGTAGCACTGACTGGCTTCTCAGCCTCAGTGCCTGGCTGTTTCTTGCCTGTGATGGTGTTGATTCTTATTGTTGTTGTTGTTATTGTTATTCTTGTAATTGTTTTTTTGGAGGCCAAGTGTGAATGTAGGGATTGGGGAGGTGGATGAGTTGTGTTGTCAAATTTGGTATTTGTTATAGTCACAATGCGTTGTTGTGAGTTTTGTGGGTCCGGATTGTGGTTTTGTGGTGTAGTTGTGTTGTTACAACCGGGAGAAAAGGCTTTTGTGTTGTGTTGTCAAGTTTTGTATTTCTGGGGCGTTTAGTTGTGCACCAAGTTTCGTATTTCTGGGGCGTTTAGTTGTGTTGTTATAGTCACGATGCGTTGTTGTGAGTTTTATGGGTCCGGATTGTGGTTTTGTGGTGTGGTTGTGTTGTTACAACTGGGAGGCAAGGCTTTTGCATTGTGTTGCCAAGTTTTGTATTTCTGGGGCGTTTAGTTGTGTTGTTATCGCATGATGCGTTGTTGTGAGTTTTGTGGGTCCGGATTGTGGTTTTGTGGTGTGGTTGTGTTGTTACAACTGGGAGGCAAGGCTTTTGCATTGTGTTGCCAAGTTTTGTATTTCTGGGGCGTTTAGTTGTGTTGTTATCGCATGATGCGTTGTTGTGAGTTTTGTGGGTCCGGATTGTGGTTTTGTGGTGTGGTTGTGTTGTTACAACTGGGAGGCAAGGCTTTTGCATTGTGTTGGCAAGTTTTGTATTTCTGGGGCGTTTAGTTGTGTTGTTATCGCATGATGCGTTGTTGTGAGTTTTGTGGGTCCGGATTGTGGTTTTGTGGTGTGGTTGTGTTGTTGTAACCGGGAGGCAAGCCTTTTGCATTGTGTTGCCAAATTTCGTATTTCTGGGATGTTTAGTTTTGTTGTTATAGTCACTGCGCAAACAACTTTATCATTTTATATATATAGATATATTTATTTTTTTATATTTTTTATTTTTTATCTGTGTATTATTTTTATATTTTTAAATGTTTACTATATTTTAAATTTTATTTTTTATATTTTTATCTATGTATTACTTTTATATTTTTACCTGTGTATTACTTTTATATTTTTACCTGTGTATTATTATCTTTATAATTTTATCTGTGTAATATATATATATATATATATATATATATATATATATATATATATATATATATAATTATTTATAATATTTTATTTTTTATATTTTAAGATTTTATTTGTGTATTATTATTTTCATATTTTTACATTCTATTTATGTGTTATATTTTTATCTGTGTATTATTAGTATACTCCTGGAGTTGGAAGGGACCCCCAGAGGTCATCGAGTCCAACCCCAGACAGGAGGATAATATTATCTATTATTGTTATTGTTATTATTATTATTATGTGAAGCTTTGTGCTTTGTTGCAGAGAAGGCGGAGGGGAGCTCGGAGGAGGAGGCGGAGGAGGGCGAGGTGGAGGATGACCGCCACAGCCTGGCCGAGGAGGTGAGTGCGAGAGGCCTTCCCATTCACATGATCGTCACGGATCAGTCGGGGAGAGCGTGTGGTTCCGCTCTTTGTAATTCCCATCATCTATTGTTTCTATTGATGAGGGATTTCTGCCTCGCTCCTTCTCTTTGCAGCTGGACACTCTCTCCCAAGCGGAAGAGGACTCCCTCCTGCGCAACGACCTCCGGCCGGCGGTCAAGCTGGCCAAGGGCAACAAGCTCTTCATGCGCTTCGCCACCCGAGGTGAGGAGGGGCTGGGTGGCCCTCTGCCAGGGCGGATTTAATTGTAGAACGGGGGGTGGACTGGGTGGCCACTTGGGGTCCCTTCTGATTCTAGGAGTCTAATAATAATAATAATAATAATAATAATAATAAAGTAATGCTATCTTCCTTCCTAACAAACAATAATAATAATAATAAAAATAATAATAATAATAATTTCAAAGACTAGCAGAAACCAGTGCAGGTGGTCCCGGTGGTGATGGGCACACTGGGTGCCGTGCCAAAAGATCTCAGCCGGCATTTGGAAACAATAGACATTGACAAAATTACGATCTGCCAACTGCAAAAGGCCACCCGACTGGGATCTGTGCGCATCATCCGAAAATACATCACACATAATACACAGAAGGGGTCTGGGCTGGATGTCCTTTGGGGGCCCCTCGTGACCCTGTTTTCCTTCCGCAGACGATAAGAAGGAGCTGGGGGCGGCCCGGCGGAGCCAGTACTACATGAAGTACGGCAACCCCAACTACGGCGGCATGAAGGGCATCCTCAGCAACTCCTGGTGAGTCTGCGGCCCGTGCCCGGCCCTGGCATTCAGCTCGGCACTGTAAGACTACAACTCCCATCATCCTTGTCCTGTCCTTTGGCAGGAAGCGGCGTTACCACTCGCGCCGGCTGCACCGGGACGTGGTCAAGAAGCGGGTGCTGCTGGGGGACGAAGACGTGGGACAGGCGGCGCCGTACAAGCACCACCGCTCTGGTAATCACTGGCTTACTATTATTATTATTATTATTATTATTATTATTATTATTATTATTATTATGTATATTATTATGTATATTATTATTATTGTTATATTGTACTACATTATAACATTATCAATATGTTATTATTATAGTGTATTGCATTATAATATCAATATTATGTTATTATAATATTGTACATTATAATACTATTATTATATAGTAATATATTAATATTATTATATATATTATAATATATTATTATATTATTATATGTATTATTATATTATTGTTGTTACTATTATAATATTGTATATTATTATATTATTATTATTGTTATATTGTACTACATTATAACATTATCAATATGTTATTATTATATTGCATTATAATATCAATATTATGTTATTATAATGTACAATACTATTATAGATTAATATATTAATATTATTATATTTTATAATAATATAATATATATTATAATATTATATGTATTATTATATTATTGTTGTTACTATTATAATATTGTATATTATAATATTATATTATTGTTATTATTATAATAATGTATATTATTATTATTATTATATTGTACTACATTATAACATTATCAATATGTTATTATTATATTGTATTGCATTGTAATATCAATATTATGTTATTATAATATTGTACATTATAATACTATTATATAGTAATAATATTATTATATATATTATAATATTATATTATTATATGTATTATTATATTATTGTTACTATTATAATATTGTATATTATTATATTATTATTATTGTTATATTGTACTACATTATAACATTATCAATATGTTATTATTATATTGCATTATAATATCAATATTATGTTATTATAATGTACAATACTATTATAGATTAATATATTAATATTATTATATTTTATAATAATATAATATATATTATAATATTATATGTATTATTATATTATTGTTGTTACTATTATAATATTGTATATTATAATATTATATTATTGTTATTATTATAATAATGTATATTATTATTATTATTATATTGTACTACATTATAACATTATCAATATGTTATTATTATATTGTATTGCATTGTAATATCAATATTATGTTATTATAATATTGTACATTATAATACTATTATATAGTAATAATATTATTATATATATTATAATATTATAGTATTATATGTATTATTATATTATTGTTACTATTATAATATTGTATATTATTATATTATTATTATTGTTATATTGTACTACATTATAACATTATCAATATGTTATTATATTGAATTGCATTATAATATCAATATTATGTTATTATAATATTGTACATTATAATACTATTATTATATATTAATATATTAATGTTATTATATATATTATAATATATTATTATATTATTATATGTATTATTATATTATTGTTGTTACTATTATAATAATATTGTATATTATTATTATATTATTATTGTTATTATATTGTATAACATAATATTATCAATATGTTATTATTATATTGTATTGCATTATAATATCAATATTATGTTATTATAATATTGTACATTATAGTACTGTTACCAATATATTATTACTAGCTGTGCCCGGCCACATAGTCTGGTGGTCTGGGAAATAAAGTATTGAGGAATTGGTGGTAGTTAAGGTAAAGGATAAAGGTTTTCCCCAGACATTAAGTCCATTATAAATGGGTTATATAGTTGTGTGGAAGGGCCTTGAGTTTACACTGCCATATAATCCAGTTAAAATCAGATAATTTGTATTTTATAGGCAGTGTGGAAGAGGCCTAAGTGAGGCCTAAGCCTGCCTGTGCCCTGGGCTGAGTGGGTTGCTAGGAGACCAAGTGGGCGGAGCTTAGCCTTCAAAGTGGCAGCAATTGGATAAAAACTATTATTCCTCTCCCTCTAA
>NW_026943818.1:30045085-30047585 GCF_035594765.1 Anolis carolinensis
CAAGCTTGCCAATGTCAATAGTGACTCTTGACTCTGGCAAGGGATCTTCCTCCCACCCTGGACATTATTGCAGAGGGATCTATATATATATGTCTATATATATAGACTGCCATTAGCCACAGATGCAGGCCTGTTGGGAATGATGGGAGTTGTAGTCCAAGGCCCCGTCTGTGTGTATTTCCGTGTAGAAGACTTCCTCTTCCTTTTTGGCACTTCCTTTGCTGTGCATTTCTCAAAACTTGAGACTGAGACTTTCTTCCGGAATATATAAATATATATATATATATATATTACACAAGGAAGGCATCGGGACGGCCCCCTCCCCCATTTAAAGGTGCTTTTGTTTGTTTGTTTGTTTGTTTAGGATTAAACTTTCACCTGTACAACGTTTCGAGGAAGCAGAAAAGGAAATGCTCGTGTTTTGATTATATAGATATTGTATTATATTGGTATTATTATTGATTATTGAGTCCCCTTTGAGGAGATGGAGCGGGATGTAAATAGATATAATATTTATATTTATATTTATATTGAGACGGAGTGGGGTGTACATAGATCTAGTATAATAATATTTATTATTATATTATATTTATTATAATATAAATATATTATTTATTATTATTTAATAAATAATATTATTCATTTATTATTATATTTATAATAATATAAATTATTATATTTATTATAATATAATATTTATATTAGTTATAGAGAAATTAATATTGAGATGGAGCAGGGTGTAAATAGATCTAGTATAATAATATTTAATATATAATATATATTATTCTATATTATATATTATAATATTTATATTAGTTATAGAGACAAAGTGGGGCGTAAATAGATATATTAATAGATATTAATATTAATATTAATATTGAGATGGAGCAGGGTGTAAATAGATCTAGTATAATAATATATAGATATTATATTAATTAATAGATATTAATATTAATATTGAGATGGAGCAGGGTGTAAATAGATCTAGTATAATAATATTTATTATTATATTATATTTATTATAATATAAATATATTATTTATTATTATTTAATACATAATATTATTATTCATTTATTATTGTATTTATTATAATATAAATTATATAATATTTATTATAATATAATATTTATATTAGTTATAGAGACAAATTAATATTAATATTGAGATGGAGCAGGGTGTAAATAGATCTAGTATAATAATATTTAATATATAATATATATTATTCTATATTATATATTATAATATTTATATTAGTTATAGAGACAAGTGGGGCGTAAATAGATATATTAATAGATATTAATATTAATATTGAGATGGAGCAGGGTGTAAATAGATCTAGTATAATATTTAATATATAATATATATTATATATATAATATAATATATATTATATTATATATATATATTATATTATATATTATAATATTTATATTAGTTATAGAGAAAGGGGCATAAATAGATATTATAATTAATAGATATTAATATTGAGATGGAGCAGGTTGTAAATAGATCTAATATAATAATATATATTATTATATTATATTTATTATAATATAATATTTATATTAGTTATAGAGACAAAGTGGGGCGTAAGTAGATATTATATTAATACATATTAATATTGAGATGGAGTGGGGTGTAAATAGATCTAGTATAATAATATTTAATATATATATATTATATATTATAATATTTATATTAGTTATAGAGACAAAGTGGGGCGTAAATAGATATTATATTAATTAATTGATATTAATATTATTGAGAGGAGTGGGATGTAAATAGATATAGTATAATAATATTTATATTATTATTTATTGAGACAAAGCGGGGCGTAAATAGATATTACAATAATATCAATACAAATATTTCTATTTATGCCCTGCTCTGTCTCAGTAATTAATAATATCAATATAATAATTAATTATTGAGACGGAGTGGGCGCAAATAGATATATAATAATATATAGAATATATAGATATAATATACATACACATACACGTATAATATTATATATTATGGCAGCTGTTTCTCTTATGGCTTTTATTATATATATATACATATACACCCACGTATATATTATATATTATGGCAGCTGTTTCTCTTATGGCTTTATTTATATATATATTCTAGCTTGGCTCCTTTGAGAACAGGGTTGTTTTTATTTATGTTCACTTCCGCCGCTGGTGGGATTCGAACCCGCGCCCCTGAGGGGATGGTGTGTTTTGTTTTGATTTTTTTACCTCATTTCCGCCGCTGGTGGGATTCGAACCCGGCCAGCCTGCGGGCGCGTGACGTCAGCCAGCCGCAGCGTTCTTATTGGGCGCAGGAAGTTTGTCCCCATGGTGCCGCCGTCGTCGCGGCTGCTACTGCTGCTGCTTCTTCGCGAGAGGGCGGGGCAACAAGGGAGCGCGCTTTTTCCCCAGGAAGAGAGCGAGGCGCGCGGCTTCGGAGTTTGTCCACGCGGAGCCACCGTCGCTGCCGCCATCGTGGGCGGG